>NC_020497.1:19567268-19667679 GCF_000184155.1 Fragaria vesca subsp. vesca
TAATTTATTTTTGTCCACTCACTCTAACGTTATTAAATGTTTTCCCCTGGGCCTTTCGTTTTAAATTGCCCAGTCTGCAGAGTTCGGGTTGGATCTAGTAGGAGACGAGGCATAGTCACCCGCATTTCTGCCAGTTTTCGCCAGTAGGTTACCTGTTCAACCTACTCGTGTTTTCTTGCTTCCGCTTGTGTTTAGTAGCTCTGAATACTTTAGAATTTTTGTATATTATGGGATGTTCAGAAGTGTTAAATTAAGAGTGTAATATGAAATTTTCGAGTTAGGGTTGTCCATCTGCAAGGGAGATTTGCTTAATCCTTTCAGTAAATTTTCCTTGGAGGTGGTCCCCGCACGACTTACTCTGGGTTTCAGGGTGAAATTCGGGGTGGGTCGTGTCACATTAAATCAAAAGGGCATGGTAGAGGTGTTTGATCCTCTATAAGTAAACAAACTAGGGGACCTACATAATGAGAACGCAGGGCAATATCATCGTTATCATTTGAATCCCAGCAGAAAGAGAAGGCTAAAAGCTCATCGAGTTTAGATGACAAGGTATAGATAATGTTATCGACAACCACAACTGTTCCCCAAAAACAGTCATGTATCTCTTCCATCGATTCACTAAGCCTGGCACGATGTCATACCTTGGTAGCAATATGAAAAGCCGTCAATAGACATCCACTTTTACTGAGCATCGAAATCAATATATACTCATAATGAACTGCATGGCCGGATATCTGAGCTTTGAGATTAGCCTCATAATAATGTGGATATGGAGGCAAAGATTCCCAAGAATCTTTATAGGATCATAACACTCGAAAGAATAATTTTTGATATGTGGATAACATGATGGATATGCAAGATAATACAACTTTCCATATGCAGATATAACTGCGCACCATATCTTGGCTGATTTGGGTGGAGAAAACCGATGAAGATTCGAATCCAAGTCATTTGTGTCGAAACAAAATGCATCAGTGGGTCTTAAATGTGAGCGGCAAGGAAACTTGATCTCATTGCATAAAATGTACACCTTTGAGCCAATCCTCACACCATGAAATATGCAGCTCTTCGGAATCTCCCACTTCTTATAAAAAAACTCCAATACAGAATATAGTAATGGCTGAATATGTTCATCCTTTTTTTCCCTCATTCTCCTTAAGTTTATCAAGGTCTATCTCATATAGAAAGTCATAGTGTGTGGCATGAGAACTTAACATAACAAAAATTGATCTAGGCTCGCGCGGGTTCATTATCGTCGTCTCTATGGATAAGCTGCACATCAAGAAAGATCTCCAGCAAACTGGTGGAAAAGGAAGAGATCAATGTGTTTTTTATATAATCGTACATATATATAAAACATATATATATATCGTACGTACATATAAAACATTATGTAAACACGAGATTGTATTTGTCATCCAACAATATATCAACAATTCATAAAACTTAGTTATTGTTACAATGTACGATCTTGAAAGAACAATTATGGTGGTTAATGCGGTTGGGGAGACGTTATCCTAACTTATTAGTTGTTTGGGCTATTGGCCTAATGATTTAGCAAAACAACATTCTTTGATTTGAATAAGTTTATTGAAATAGTTTAACAAACCAATTTGATGATTTAAATTTACAACTCATGTCAAAATGTTGTTTCTCATTAACACGATGATCAATATATTAATAGTGAACTCACAACATCACACTCAACCAATAAAAGAAAAAGAAGGAAATAGTTGATCCTTTTTTTAACTGCTAAAGTACAATATTTGATCATTGTTTTAACAATAAACATATGTCATTTGTTAACATATTGTTGTAGTATATGAACGTCTGTATTAGCTCAACACTATATTACATTCATAAAAAAAAGTGATGTGATCTAGATTTTTTTTTTTCTATGAAAAACTTGAAAAATGTTAAAGAGTTGAATATCACTGGTTGTGAGGAGCTTACATGTTGCTTTCAAAATGAGGATAGATTACTGCAACACTTGATTTCTCCTGGTCGTATGTATATCGAAGACAACTCGATCCTTGTTGAAAGGCTAGGGATTGAAGCAGAGCAGTTGGTGCAATTGCGAATCCTGGATTGCAATATTGAACGTCTGGAATTAAGCGAGTGTGGAAGCCTTGTGAAGGTACCAGAAAGATATCATCACCTTAGATCACTTCAAGAGCTGCACATAAGTAAATGTTCAAGTCTTGTTTCTTTTCCATATGTTGGTCTGCCACATTGTCTCCAAGTCATAGTGATTGAGGACTGCGAATCTCTTTCACACTTCGCAAAATACCAGATTTCTCCCAGCCTAAAAATAATAGAGATTGAGAATTGTGGGAATTTGAAGTCATTAATAGAGAAAGAGGAGGAGGTGGGTGACGGTTCTTCTTCTTCTTGTCTTGAGAGTTTGATGATAAGGGGATGTCCCTTTTTGATGTGCTTATTATGCAAAGGTCAATTACCCAGGTCTGTTAAACAGCCTGAGATACGGAATTGTGGTGATCTGGAGCTAATAACCGAGAGGTTCCTCGATGACAGCTACCAACTCGAAGAAATTTACATCTGGGACTGCCTAAACTTGAAATCCTTACCCGAGGGACTGTGCGACCTCACCAACCTTCGGTCATTCAAGTGATGTGATCTAGATAATTGGGGCTGCTATATATATTGAACTATTGTATCACATAAAACAATCTATATTTGGTCTGTAAAAATAGTATTAACAAGAAGTGACGCTCTCAGTAGTTTGTAGTGTTGAGCAACACGCCAACACAGAGCGTACCGTTTTTTTTTTTACCTTTTTCCCGTTCTCTTCTTGCATTCCCATACCATCTTACCCACTTTGTGATATTTTTAACCCAAACATATGAATACAAGTCCGTTTTAAAGTTTTGATATCGAAGTCTCGCATTTTATGTGAATTTTACAACTTAGTAACTCGGTTTTTCTTTTCCTAGCTCTCCTTGCACGCAAATACACGTGCTAAAACCTTTTTCGTTTGTTTCACTCATCTGATGACTCATGTTAGAGCTGCATCACATTGAATAATGTGTTGCCCTACATGCATGACCATCTGACGCTACAACCATAAACCACCACCTTAGTTCTACTTTTCGCGCCAGCTACGACATTACAAAACTTATCCCATAATATTTAAAATGTTTAGTGAACGTCTTAGCCTAATTTTGTGTAGCAAAATAAAAAACCAGCCAATTCTTATACTTGGTATTCAAATGCAATCCTCTACATATTTATAAATCTCTTTAGTCTCTTGCACTCAAATTATTCTTTGTTATTCACTTTCTCGCTTTTGATTACGAATAATATCCATGCCATCGATGTTGATAATTTTTATTTGGCTGTATAGAGTTACGTAATTGAATGATTGTCTCATACACCATACTTATGAAGGTAAACTATGCTTTCTACAAGTATCTAAGTCAAAATGAAAAAAAAATATATAAAATGACACCTCCAAATATCAAACTTAGCCTACATCTTTTTATGTTAAAATTTAGATCATATTTTTCCAAATTACTCGATCTTCCAAATTTTCTTGACATTATTTCTTGAAAGTTTTGGCAGCAATCATATGACCATAGATATTTTTGAAGTTCGCGTTGATATGTAACTTGTACAAAAATCGACACGCTCTTCAAAAGTTTATCGAAACATTTGAATAAAAGTTTTGTCATTTCGTGCCCTTTGCCTTGCTTCTCTCTCTTTTTTTTTTTTTTTGATAGAAGAAAGAATATATTAGATGGAGGTGCCTCTAATGCACCCAAGGTTAACAATGTTGAAGGCAAGAGCAGAAGACGTTTCTGGGAGAACACACTCCTACCAGCATTGTAAATTGCTTAGCCTATGACCAAGATTGGCTAAAACATTAGCTACGTAATTTGTTTTCCTAAACACATGCTTAAAGCTTACAAACTCAAATTTGCTTTCATAAACACATGCTTAAAGCTTACAAACTCAAATGAATTACTCAAGACTTTGACATCATGAATTAGTTTGAGTAACTTCCACCCGGGGCCCGGGGGGGGGGGGTGGGAGGTGTCGAGACTCCATTCCTGATATTAATCACCAACTTAGTGGTCGCCCTCGACTTCAATTTTGGAAAAGCCTTGCTCCTTAGCATACACGCCCGAGGGGGGTGGGGTGTCAAGACTCCATTCCCGGCGTTAATCACCAACTTAAAGTCGCCCTCGACTTCAATCTTGGAAAAGCCTCGCTCTTTAGCATACACGAGGCTATTGCGCAGAGCTAGAGCTTTAGTAACTAGAACAGTGGTTGTGTCGGAGTTGAAAGAGGTTGCACCACAAGATTTGCCGGTTTCAGTTCTAATAATGAAACATCCAGTTGTAGAGTTACTCGGACCGAGCCATCAAAATTGATTTTGACTCTGTCATGAAATGGGGGCTGCCTTCTAATGTTCATTGCATAACCTGGTGTCATTGAATTATCATTTGTCAAAGGGTAGGATACATTCTACATGAACCATGAAGATAACTTCATTCCTTGTTTTCCAAATCTGCCACCATGTCAAAATTAGTTTCTAAAAAACAGTAGCATTAAAAGGATTTTCCATGAACCATTTATGTAAGCCTCTTCCCAATTTATGGGAGGAAATAAATTCATTGCCTCCCAAATCTTCTTGGTAAACCTAGCCAAATAGCCAATCTTGTATAATTCCAAAATGAGAGAGTCTATCTCTAGTTTTCAGTCTGACCCTTAGAAGGAGCTAGCCAAAAAACTTAACTTTCGGTTGCATATTCAATGACCAAATCCTTTTGATCAAATCAATTCGACTATGTGCATGAACATCTTGGAGTTGCATATTACATGTGAACTTGCCATGAAGGGCAAAGCCCTAGATAAATTCATCTTTTGCATGGTTAGTTGGTATAGAAACACCCAAAATTTCCTTAACCACCTCATCATGGTTAGTCGGTGAGCCGTGGCCTGGTTGGTTAAGGTGTTAACTAACAATTTTGAGTTCATGAGTTCAAACCTCATTGACATATGTAGGGTGTGTGAGTTATTTAATAAAAAGTTTTTTAAAAAAAAACAAAACCATCTAGTTTGGTCTTATCCCATCTACCATCTCTAATATAATCACACACAAGCTCATTAAGATTTATTTTATTCCTGTTCTGTTCAGGAATAAGCTCAATCAAAGGAAACTCAAAAAACCAATTAAGTGTCCAAACGTTTATGGACTCATACCTTTGAGTATCATGTCCCTTGAATCTAAGATGCCATTCCTTGCCATCGATTGTTTTTGTTTCTTCTTTGCCTAAAACATAAAGCGTCTTTTAAGCAAGGAAGAAAAAATCGAAAGTTTCGGCGATATTTCGTCGAAATTTTCGTTTTTTTCACCTAGCGATATATCTTTCCCTCCCCATAATTTTTCGTCCGAAACTCGCAATATTTCGCGATATTTCGGCGATATTTAACGATATCTCCGAAATCCCGGAGAAACTTTTTCCCGCCGAAAATTTTCGGCCTGCTTTGCACGTGGTTCTGCTGTCCGCCGAAATGTTTGACTGGCTTGTGGGCTGTTTGCACGTGTCCTCTCTCATGCGCTGCCTTTCCTCTTTCTCCTCCACGAATTGAAGCAAAATGTTGAATTTTGAAGCCAAGGAGATTCAAACCTTGGTTTGTGGGCTGTTTGCACTTGTCCTCTCTCATGCGCTGCCTTTCCTCTTTCTCCTCCACGAATTGAAGCAGAATGTTGAATTTTGAAGCCAAGGGGATTCGAACCTTGGTTGGGGTTGATACAAGGCTAACACCTTAACCAATCCTACTAACCATTCAACTTGTAAATTTTATTATCTTTACAATATATATTTGGGTTTTTTTTTTCTGAATTTGAAAAGCAAAAAATTAGGTAAATGTCTAATCCCCAACTTAACTTTTTTACCTACACTTCTAATAAAAAATTAAAAAAAAACTTTTTTACCTACACTTCTTAATTTATTTTTAATATATCTAACCTTTTTAAAAAAAAAGATATTTAAAGTAAATTTTTAAGAATTATTAACGGTTCAGCACTAACCTTTTCACCTTAACTTACTACTCTCTATAGATCAATGTTTATTCAAAGTTTTCATTTCAAATATAGTACATAATATAGAAAACAAATATCTCTTAAAGTTTGGTTTAAAATTTCCTTGTTTTTCTTTAAATTTCCGTCAATTTTCTCATTTTTTTACTGTAATCGATATTTCCCCGAAATTTCCATCGAAATTTCCATATTTTGGAGGGTCGAAATTTCCGTAATCATCAAAATTTTCTTCCTTGCTTTTAAGGTACTTCCTTGACACCACCTGCACCCACCAATTATCTTTGTTGGTAATTAGTTTCCAAGCTAGTTTTGCAATCGCAGCCTTGTTGAAGAAAGCTAAGGGTCTAACCCCCAAACCTCCCAAGATTTTTGTATTACAAACTTCTTTCCAAGCTAGTAATTCGCCTTGCTTCTCTTACACCATCTGATACTAGTGAAGACGATCAACTCAAGATGTGAAGGCTTAAACGAGAAATCCATTAGATTGTGAGAAGATCACTGGTTATGCTATCTCATATATATACAAAACGAAAAGTTTATCCACAAAATATGCATGTTCCAATGATCATTGACATTCTCGTCACTGACTTAGCTACAATGACCGATAGGTTTAACCATACCATTGTATTATTTATAACAAGCAGGTGATGGCTACGGCAAATATGTCTCAGTATCGGACTATCGGTCACCAAATGTGTCACATAGTACTTGCAATGCAACTTGAAAGTAAAGCCTATTGTCAAAGTTTTCACTTGTTTTCGAGAAACTGTTTGTATCAAATACAGTAATATTGTAATAATAATGAACAATTTTTATGAGACAAAGATGTAAAAACATATGATCCGTCGGCGATTTACCCATGCTCGCAAGGAAAAGGAAAAGCAAGATAGTCAATCTCAAACGACATGTCGTTTTGGTTTTGACTGCTCCGTTTAACAGTACGTAAAAAAGAAAAACAAACACCCCTTAACCGCCACCACCTCCCCCAAAACTTTAAAAACAAAACGAAAAACCCTAAACCCCTTCAAAAGAGCGGCTCACACAGACTGAGAGCGATAGAGCCCCGAAATCAAAACCCTAACCCAAGCCTCAGCTCAAGCACCGAGCCCTAACCCTCAAGCTTCACATGGCGACCTCGATTGCGTCCCAATTAAAAGTCCTGGTATCGCGGATACCAGTCGACCAGGACCCTTCCCAGAAGAGGCCCTTCACTCGTCCTTCGATCCTCTTCGACCCCAAAGAGGCCGCCGATATCGATATCGACACGATTTTCGCAATCGGAGTCCAAGGTCAGTCACTCCCTCTATCCGATTTTTATCAAATCATAGCTCAATTTTTCATGTTTTGTATATGATTTCAGGTCTGGAGCTTCTTGTTAGTACCGACGAGCGGTTCCGGAATTTTAAGAATGATCTGTTCAGCTACCAGAGTAAGGAGTTGGACAGGGAGTTGATGGGGAAAGAGGAGAACAAAAGCATTGATGTTTCGATTAGTAAGTTCTTGAGATTGCTGTCTGGGCATTTCGAGCTCCCATCGTCACTCAAGACTCTCGAGTACTTGATTCGGAGATATAAGTGAGTGATCATTTCATTTCTGCTAGTCCCTGTTGATATATTTCTTATGATATGTGTATAATGTGATGTATCTGCATTGCAGGATTCATGTGTACAACATTGAGGAATTGGTTTTGTGTGCCCTGCCGTACCATGAGACGCACGCTTTTGTTAAAATTGTTCAACTAATTAACTTCGGGTTAGTCTATTGCAACTATTCTGTGGTGTGTTTTATTTTCGCTGAAGTCAGTGGATTCTGAATTTTTGTATCTTTGTGTGTTTAGAAATAGTAAGTGGAAATTTCTAGAGGGCGTGAAACGATCTGGCGCAGCTCCACCGAGAAATGTTATAGTGCAGCAATGTATTCGTGACATGGGGGTTTTGGAGGCTTTATTCGACTATGTGAGTGCTTGAAAGTTTGATTGGTTATTTGATTTGTCTCTTGTCACGGTGCCACTTAAATGACTGCTTTGTTATAGGCATCCCCGTCAAAGAAGTATCGGCCTTCAAAGCCAGTGATCAGATTTTGCACGGCAGTTGTCATTGAGGTTTTGGGTTCCGTTGCATCTGTTGAAAGTCATGTTGTGAAAAGAATCTATGCACTTATTCATTCTGTACTGGAGGTCGGCACGGATGGACATTCAGAAAACAAGGTTAGAAAGGCACTTTTTAGTTTAAGTTTTCGTATTAAAATATCTATATTTTATATTAGGTTTCAGCTATGGTGACCGTAAGTTACATCACCTAATTACTACGTTAGAATAATTCAATTCTATTCCAACAATTGCTCTTTTGGACATCATAACAGATCCATTTTGTGTGCATTGTGAATGTGAAAAAGAAGATAAACATGCTTCATAGGACAGTAGCAAACTAGGATACACACACATACTAGTATATGAAGTTATGAACGATGCAAACTCTTGGCTATGTGGTTAACTGTGTGAGAATTATATTCTTTTTGTAGGCTGGTGCTATGATGATTGTTGGTATGCTAGCAAGTAAAGTTACAATATCTCCTGGACTTGTCAAGGGGTTAATTTTATTAATTGCTAAAGTTGCTGAGGAGGATGCGAAAGAGTCGGCTGATCTTCAGCTTTTTCGCTTATCACTTATGACTTTGATCAACCTTGTTCAGGTAACTGCTTTGTTCTTGTCTGCAGTTAGATTATAGGATTATTCAATGCACATTTTGATTTAGTGATTTAGATACTGCTTTCCCTGAATCTGAACTTTACCAGATTATCTTTTTATTTGATTGTGGTTGATGTATGTAATGGGTTCTGTTGCTTGTCTTTTTAGTGTCCACTGCATCTCGGTTCTCTAAACTTGTCCTCTGTTTCGTATGTTCTGCTTAAATCTGTTCCTTTTTCGAAAAAAAAAGAAATCAAAGAAAGAATTTTTGTAAATAAACACCCAGTTGCCTTCAATCTGTATTTTAGTTGAGAGTTCTGTGTTTTTCAGTTGCAAGTCGTGGATAACTTCCCCATGAAAGCTCTGGAGAGTTTGATCGGCATTAGGTAAATATTGATTGCATTAATTGTCGTAACAGTTCTAAATCCTATGTGTTTGCCCATTAGTTGCATATTTTTTAACTTTGCTGTATGTTTTCATGTGAAGGGATTTTGCTGACATTCTTCTGGGGCTTTTCAACAAGTTCAAAATTGATAGATTTCTTTCTGTGCTTTTGGATTCTCTTGTTGACTATAGGTGAGAATCCCAATTTTGATATTCACTTACTTCTTCTGGACATATCATGCTTCCTTCCTATTTCAGTCAAACTTATGTCGTTTATTGCAGTTCGTCTAATGAATCCTGCCAGCTTGCGTTGATCTCCATATTGGATACAGTTCCTTCCAAGAATTTTGTTCATCATATAGTTCCAAAGGTCCTATCTTCCTGCTTGCAAAGGTCTAAGGACTTAGAAAATTCAATATTATTTTCATCAGGTTTGTTCGTATAAGTCTTTCTATGATTGTATACATTGGAAGATAATTTTTGTTCTCTGCAGTTTAGTCATATGTGTTGTCTCTAGAATTGTTCTGCAAACATTTGTACTTTGTAAAACTACTAACATGCTTGCTATGAATTCCATTATGATTTTGGGTTGTCTTATAGGAAGCTGGGCAGAGAAAGTTTTATTTGTTCTTAGAAAATATCCATCTGAACTGCATGGAGCAGCTGACAAATTTTTGGTATGTTGGTTATCCACTCTTTCTCACAGTGTGTTTGTGCACAAGCATGCTTTCTTTCTTGTTTAGGGTATTCTAATCATTAACTTTTCCAGGAAAAAAACGTTCAATCTAAGAAACGCGGTTCGGTACATGAAGCTCTGCGTAAAATGTTGGATGGGAACTTGGATAGATCACTAGCTTGCTCAGAATCAAACATTTGGTTCAGGTTGCATCATCCAGAGGTATAATTTGCTAGTGTTTTTTATAATGTACTCATAACTGTATATGCATCAGTAAGGTTTGGAATAATTTTTGTCATTGAGGTTGAGCATTCTGCATTTGTAATGTGGCATAGGCTGATGTTCGTCGCCGTACACTTTCTGAAATGAAGACTTCAGGTCTTCTGGAAGCCAAGGGAACAAATTCGCAGGTAGTATTTCATATTTTATCTGAATATGTGGTCTAATTTTCTGATTGGCATACACGAACTTAGGCAAATTTTGCCCATCTATCAGTGAACTGTTGCTTAAGGATCCAAACCACCTGCTCTTGCTTATTTAGTTTTCTTTTTCTGTGGACCAGAGTCTTGTAATCATCCAAGATGGCATATTGCGACAGCTTCAGGATAATGATCTTACGGTTGTCAGAGCAGCTTTGTCGTTAGACAAATTGTCCACTTTATTGAACCCATCTGATCTTACTGAAGTATTGGATAATCTGCTTAGAAGATGCATTGGTCTTTTGACAAGTGAGTTACTATATACTTGTTGGGTGGTGAAGTCAATAATTTGGTCCCCTTACTTTATAATGCATATGTCTAATCCTTAACTTCTCTATCTATCTCTCTCTCTAGCAGGTTCGCTGGAGAACAACAGCCTAGCATGTGATGTTGCTATTTTGTGCCTGAAGAATGCTGTTGCTGTCATCCATCAGAATGTTGAATGTTGCAATAAACTAGCTGCTATGATATTTCCTTTGCTCCTTGTTTTACCGAAGGTTGTTTTCTTTTCCTTCCAAACGTCAAAGCATTCTCCGTTGTGTAATTCGTTCTCTAGTTGGTATCCTGTCTCTCTAACAACTTGAGCTTTGTATTGAAATGTTTCATGGTTTACAGACACAGAGGTTAAATTTGAAAGCATTGGAATTAGCCAAGGCAGAGAAATGGCCACTGTTTGAGAATCTTGCTGCTGCATGCAATACAGAACATGTAAGTTATCAGTTTGTTGATTCCAGGCTGCTTGTCTATATTTCTTCTTCTCTTTTTCTGTTAATGAGTGTGGGTTATCTCTATCTTTTGATTTGTTGCCTGGTTTTGATTTGTAAATTATAACCGCTTGCTATTATAATAATAATAATAATGATAATAATTATTTTTGTGTAAAATGTGTGACTCTGAAGTTGTGATTCTGTATAGTCATTACAACCAGGAAGCTTATCCTCCATCAACATGGCCACCATTACTAGTTTGGCGAGCAGATTTTTGTTGCACCCTGAAAAATCCATGCCTTGGCTTGTTCAGAGTTCTAATGAATTTGAGTTGTCAAAGACGCTCTTCTTTCTGGTGATGATGCAGACAGTTCTGATTGAAAAGGGTATATCTCTATTCATTCTAAAATCCTTTCTCGGTGAACCTTTTGATGAACTTTGGACCCTTAACGTGTATTTTGCATTTGTACTCCATTGAATTGTGGTCTACTTTTTGTACTTCTTTTCTTCGCATAATCATGCATCTTTATTTCTTCTGTGTAATCATCTTTCCAAAACTTTGTGACCTTCAGTGAATGTGCTTCTTCCTTTCCTTTTGCTTTGTTTTCTTTGGAGCTCACTGTAGTTCTTATATGTAGCAGAATCTGTTGAATCTTTGGAACTTTTTGAAGTTCTGTTTCCAGCATTGAAGTCAGAATGGGAATCGTTTGAATCTACAGGTCTTAACTCTATAGCAGAGGTATGATAAACTATTTTTGTTGATAGATGCCTCGTAACTTTCTTTCCAATGCTGGATCAAATTGCTTAAACTCCTGAGCTTTACCATGATACTGATGACATTGTTGTTCCGGTTCTCTGTTGTCTTTTGTAGTTCAAAACCGAGATGCTGAATTGGGATTGCAGCAGATTTCTTGATAACATAGATTCCAATTTGATGGCATTAAATACAAATATTCTAATTTGCATCTTTTGGAGGTTGATGGAGGCATTTCTATCTGCGATGCCTGCAGATGTCCCATTGGTTAGTAATTCCTTCTGTGGTTATCTTTTAAGACCACAATGACAAAGGTCATTGATATTGTATCTGTATCTGCTTATGTTTTTTGTTTGTCATAGAAGCTTTATATATAATTTTAAAATTATTGCAGGATGGTGATGGGAAGTGGGTTAGCTGGCTAAGGGAATTGTTCACCTTCTTCTCAGGCTGTCAGTTTAAGAACATTTTTAAGGAACACCGTCATTACCTTGTCACAAAGTCCAAGATCTCTGCTGTTTCTTTCCTTGCCAAGTTTTTCACAGAAGAAGGTGCATCCCATTGACAAATATCATATACAACTTATTTTTCTGTAGAATAAAGCATACTTCTGATGAAATGAACCCATAATTTAGTCCACATGAAATCCTCTAGGTCGTTAGTTCCCCTCCAAAATTGGGGCCCTCCTCGTACTGGCTTCTTATTGTCTCAGCTTTCCGTGTTGACTCTCATCCAAGTACAATCTGTGCATCACTTACAAACTATTTTTGTTTCTGGTTGATTGTTGGATTAAATTATTTGAAGTTTTGAATGGCTTAGACATTATTTTTCTGCTTGGGCCAATGTGTAAATTGGAATTTCGGCTTTGTGTTTTCTTTGTTTTGGTTTTAGAGGTTTGATTTAGTCATTCAATCTGTTACACATTGTTTCTTTGTGGGGCGGAAAGTGTAATATTGTATTTCACACACTTCGTTTACATTAATATCGGTGTATAATGGTACTCTATCTCTCTTTATCTCTGAATCTCAACCTCAATCTCAGTCCTGCCGATAGTCAGTGTTAAATATTGTTTTGATCTGGATATTAGTTATATTTCAGTCTTCCGTGAATATAATAGCTGATAAACACGTAGGACTTTTTGGTTGATTGCATTGACATGTTGACTCTTCATTTTACAGCCGTTCCTATTACAGTCCAGATTGAGAGTCTTCACTGTTTTTCCTACCTCTGCCTTCAGTCAGAAGTCAGAATGGCAGTTCAATTTCTTGCAGAGTTTCCATCTCTTCTTGTTCCACTGGCTAGTAGTAACCAGGTACCACGGTGATTTTCCTCTTTTGCCATATTCTTTGGTTAACTAGTAGTTATATGTACTTGCAGCGGACCTTTTCCTTTTTCAAGTGTGGTTATCATTTTTGTTTTGTTTATGCTATCAGTGTATGCAATTTCTTATTGGTGGGATTTATCTTGAATTGTTTGCCTTCTTTCAGGAAGTAAGAAATGTTGCCATGAATTGTATTGAAGGTTTACACACATTTTCATCTCATGTTGACTCGTTGAGCAAGAAAAATGGTATTTGTTTGCTTAGAAATATTTTTCTGCCTGTTTTTGATTTTGTTTTTATACTGAAATACTGAGTTGTGGAATTGCAGGAAACCGTGCAGTTCGGATTAATCATCTTGATAAGCTGCTGGACCTGGTGGTCCAGCAGAAAAGGCTAATCCTGTCAGATAGAAACTTGCTTCCTTCTCTCTTGGCCTCTTTGCTGAGCCCGTCCTTCGAGAGCTTCTTAGGGCCAAAGAATATTGAGATAAGGTGAACCACTGTCCTCATGGAAGCCTTTGATATCAGCTGCTCTAGCTTCTCCCCAACATAAGAATTGTCAAATCTTAACTTGGTTGCAAAAGCATGGTTTTGACAGTATTTGCCTGTTCATGTTGATGTGGTGTTTATGAGTCTAGTACGCGTTGTGTAATAACCTGCATTTGACTGTTAGTAACTCGTCGCAACTTTTTATAGGTTTGATCAATCTACAAGAGATGAGATTCTTACTTTCATGTTGAATTCTGCCATGAAACTGCCTGAATATGCAAAGGTATCTTATTTATCTACTTTTTCTTTCTGTATCCTGCCTTTTCTGTTTGATGCTTCTGGATAGTATAATAATAATTTAGCATAGTGCTTTCCATATTATTGTCAGAAGGGATTTCTTAAATATGCTGATGGAATGTTTTTGGCGCAGCTTGCTATTCTTTCTTTGGTTAGAGGAACTGGCAATGCCATTATACATCATAAAGAAGTGAAGTCATATTTGTCTCATCTCTTGGGAAGACGCAGTCGTGACATGAACATTTCAAGTCAATGTTTGTCAAAAATTGAACTTCAGATATTATGCCTCCTACTGGAGGTAAGTTTATAGATATTCCTTATTGATTGTTTTTAGGCTCTGTACATTTTGTTAAAGTTTTTTTTTTATTATTATTCTTTTTTTAATTTGTACACTTTTACTCTGTAATGAGATTATGCTTCTGCCCGTCTCAGTGCTGTGCCGTGCCATCTTCAACAGACGGGCATGTATTTGAGGACCAATTATTGGAGGCTTTGCAAGTAAGAAGCTATCTTGAATTTGTAATTTCAGTCTGGTTTTTATCTTTTTATATCTGTATGCATTTTTTAATCTGTATTTGCTATTCTAGTTGGATGGTTTGGCTCCAGAAGAAGCTTCCACTGTACAGCCTTGTATTACTGTCTTGCAAAAGCTTAACAGCCAAATCTACAGTGGACTGAAGACAGAAGTGCAGGTTAATTTCTTACCATTCTTAGCCTTTCTTGATAATAATTGTCTGAAGTTGTAGCATTATGGAAAATATACAATCACTGAATCTTGTCAATTTGGTTGAAATGGAAGCTGGTAGGATAAATGTGATAAGGTATTTATTTTCTTTGTATCGTGCAGGAGCTTTTGTTCCGTAAACTGGTAACTGCATTTCACAATCCAAATGGGGACATACAAAATGCAACTAGAGCAGCCTTGCAGCGTTTACATGTTTGTTCCTTTCTCTTCGCTATAATTATCTCTTGTTGGGTTATTTTTAGTTTGCTTGGCTTACTTGCTATACATTGGAGATTTTTTGGATATTGTAGACTATGTTATTGTATTATGATGACTTTCTCTTAAACTTGAGTTTTGTTTTGTTTATACATCAATATGGAGGCAACTCATTTGGATACCTTTGAATGTATCAGATTACTTGCTCCACTATCGTCCACACTCTTGATCACGTAGTCAAAAATGGCAGTTGTGCAATTCGTTCAGTGCAGAGAACAAAGAAAATGAAAAGTCAGAAGTCCACTCCGTCTAATGATGTGATATGTGAAAGAGAAAATGCACTCTCTTTACTTGGTTCCCTCCTTGGTATTATATTATTCAAGAAAGACATAGAGAAGAGGTTGGTACTTTCATGAACTGTCACTCATGCGTAAAAGCGTGGCTTCATTTGAATTTTATGCTAAAGGTTTTCGACTTTTTTGTTGCAGGAACTCTCTTTTGGGCCCATTGTTTAAGCTTCTCTTCAAAACTTTTTCCAAAGAGTGGGTAGAAGATCAGTTCAACACTTCTGAAGCTACATCAAGCACAGTAAATTACATACAACAGACACTGCTAATAATCTTAGAAGATATCAGTTCTTCACTTATAAGTTCTATACCAGTGGAGGTATGTTTGTTTAATATATAATTTTGAATTTGTTATTTAAAGTTTGTATGAGTTTTGGTGGTTTGAGTGTTCATCTGTGTTTCTTAAGCTTGTCCCTTGATTTTTGTGCCAGGACAACATAGTAAATGAGATTAATGTCAAACTTTTGGTTGAGTGTGCCCATTCTGCAAAGGATGGAGTTACTCGCAACCATGTGTTTTCACTGATTTCCTCTATCACAAAGATCGTTCCAGAAAAGGTTTTGGAGCATATGCTGGATATATTTGCTGTTATTGGAGAGTCAGCAGTCACACAGGTTTGCTGGAACATTGCACCGTCTTATCTTCTCCTTTTCATTTTTTTTTTCCTAACAAGCAAAGACATTGTGTCTGGAACTTTCTTCTTCTGGATCTACTTCTGCTTTCCCAATGTGTGAGGTTTATTTTGATTTTGAATCTTGTAGATTGATAGCCATTCACAACGTGTGTTTGAGGATCTTTTATCTACAGTTGTTCCTTGTTGGCTTTCTGGGACAGGTAGCAATGACAAACTGCTCGAGGTAATTTATTCTCACATTTTTTGTGCCCCTACTGTGCAATTGAGGTGCTTGTTTTTGAACTGAGTTATGGTTCTATTGTATTTGTCAGATTTTTGTCAATGTACTGCCCGAAGTTGCCGAGTATAGAAGGCTATCAATTGTTGTGTACCTACTGAGGTAATATCGGCTTAAAGTTTGTAAACTTATATGCTCTGTTTCCTATGCTAATGGCAACATGTTTGTATGCAGGACTATGGGAGAGTCAAATAGCTTGGCGTCGTTACTTGTTCTTCTTTTCCGTTCAATAATTTCAAGAAAAGGGATATCTTGCTTTGATAATGTGCATGCTTCAGATACCTCTTTACAGAGAGAGTGGGAGTATGCCCTGGGGCTTCAAATATGTGAGCAATATTCATGTATGATATGGCTTCCCCCTCTTGTTGTGCTACTTAAACAAATAAGAATGGGTGAAGAGGTATTTAGAGAATTGTTGATTGCAATGAGGTTCATCTTGCATAAGCTGCAAGATCCAGAGTTTGCGCTCAAGATGGCATCCGGGGAAGACTCGGACAAAATTCAGGTAATTTTTGCCAAATCAAATAATGTGCATTTCTCTTATTCTTTGACAGTCACAAACCATATTATTGAGCCATTTGATTCCCTTTCATATGCATTTTTATGTTTACTCTCTCTGGGAAGGGATCTTGCGGGTCTATTTCAGGTGGTCTTTGGGGTTATACTGTTACATGGACAAATGGTGCCTGCATTCTACATCAACCTGAAAATTGTCTCTTTCAGCAAGAGACCTTTATGAAAATATGTCAATATTCAAAGCAGACATTAAGGAATGAGAAATTTAGGTTTTTAGGAACAACTATTAGTTATATCACGTCAAATGTTTTAGGTGAATAATATAAAGTAATATTATATTACAACAATGTGTAACCAATTCACGAAATGAATTGAAATTCCATTGTTCTCTACATAATCGCTCTGCCGCTCCTTTTATGTCAGTGATAACTTTTGATTGCTGCTTTAATTTTACAGGCTACATTGGGAGAACTCATGGAGCAGGTTGTCTCTCTCCAGCAACTTGTAGATGCGAGAAGAAAGGACAAAAGTATCAGTGTTGTGAGGAAAGATTTGAAGGAGTGTATGCATTCTGTAGTGTGGACTATTACTGGGGTCATGAACCCTTCGACACTCTTCAATGGCATAACTAAATTGCTTGGCGACAGAGATAGGAACGTGGAAAAGAAGGTACTTATTGCATGTTTCAATGTGAACAAACCTTTTGTTTCGTGTAAAGTTGGAAATTTTGTGAAACTGATTTGCCTTGGTTGATTAATGAGGAGAAGCAACTAGACCTTAAAACTGTGTGGTGACCAAACTCTATTCACATTATGATATGAAAAAAGGGATTACAGGAGTCATACAGTTCTTTAATTGATACATGTCCTTTAAGCATAGGACTGTAGGTTGTAATATCCTGTTGTAACAAATATCGTTAATTTTCTTGACAATTTAAAAATTTGTTCAGGCACTTGGACTCCTATGTGAAACCATTAGGAATCTTGACACAGTCAAAGCAAAGCTTAAGTTTAATAAAGGCTCTAGTCTCCGTTGGAATCATCTTGATGAGATTTCTCTCAGCTCGTTACGAGTTACATGTCTGAAAATTGTTCAGCTAATTGATGATTCTTCTGATGATATGGAAGTCTCCTTGAAAGTGGCAGCAGCGTTGGCTCTAGATGTTTTAGCCCAAAGGTTCCCTTCTTACTCTTCCATCTTCAGTGAGTGTCTACCATCTGTTACAAAAAGTATCAGTATGCACGATTTGGCAGTGTCATCTAGCTGCCTTCAAACAACTGGTGCTTTGATCAATGTGCTTGGACCCAAGGCACTCTCTGAGCTTCCTCACATAATGGAAAGTTTGATCAAGATTTCTCATGAAGTCCTTGTATCCTCGCATACAAAAGCCATATCCAGCGGTGGTAGCCGGCCTGTGTTGCTAAAACCCCAGGAATCTCTAGTTTTGTCTATTCTTGTTACTTTGGAGGCTGTTGTGGTTAAGCTAGGGCAGTTCTTAAGCCCGTACCTTGAAGATATTACAAGAGTTATGGTGATCGATCTTGATTATGCATTAGGGTCTGATCAGAAGCTAAAAATGCGGGCTGAGTCGGTACGAAAACTCATCACCGAGAACATCACGGTAAGTACTTTACACTGTTCTTATTGTTCACTTGTCAATGTTTTCTTTCTCATTTTGCTTTATGTTAATTCTGGCTCTGGTTGTCCAGGTTCGACTTGCTCTACCTCCCTTGTTAAACATCTACTCTAGCACAGTTGAGTCTGGGGATTCCAGTTTAATAATTTATTTTGGAATGCTGGCCAACATGATTGGAAGAATGGATAGGTCATCTGTTGGTAGTTACCATGCTAAGATTTTTGAACGGTGCTTGATTGCTCTTGATCTACGTCGTCAACATCCGGCTTCTGTTCGAAGAATTGATGATGTAGAGAATAGTGTTTTCACTGCAATGATTTCTCTCTCTATGAAGCTCACTGAGACAATGTTTAGACCTCTTTTCATTAGGAGTATTGATTGGGCAAACTCAGAAGTGGAAGATATTTCATGTGCGGGATATATACCTAGGGCTATCTCTTTCTACGGCCTCGTAAACAAACTTGCGGAAAACCACAGGTGAGTCAGTTCATACTGTTTATGCTCAGTGTTTAGAAGATCTCTATTCTTTTTGCTTGAAATTATTTGGTTACCCATTTTTGTGTGTGTCCAGTTCTTATCAGCCTAATCTGAAATATGAATGTAATTATATATTATTGGTAGTTTGGTAAAAGTATATGATATTGTGTACGTTGCATGTCTTTTGGATTGAAATTTGTTGTAGCATTTACTTGAGTGGTTGCTTATCAATCTAATTGGCTGCATAAGAGTAATGATCTGGTGCAGACTATTAGTAGTGTCTCCATCTTTTAATTTCCTTCATAGAAGTGGTGTTTTTCTTTAGTTCTTTATACGTGGGTAACAATGATATTTCTTCCAAGTTCATGTTTTGTACAGTTAAATGACATTGCTTTGAACTGCAGGTCCCTTTTTGTTCCTTATTTCAAATACTTGCTGGAGAATTGTGTACGGTATCTTACTGTTGCTGGAGATGCAATGCCTTCTGGTTCAACACGAAAGAAGAAGGCCAAGATTCAGGAATCTGATAACAGCATGTTCCTTGGAAACTGGCATCTTAGAGCGTTGGTCTTATCGTCATTACATAAATGTTTTCTCTATGATACTGGAAGCCTGAAGTTTCTTGATTCTTCCAATTTTCAGGTTAGTCCATCCTTTCATGTTCCAGCATATTTTATACTTTGGAATTAGTTTACATGTGGAGTTTCTTATTTAGATTTGTTGGAACCATCCTGCTATATTTCTTCCTCATTCCTGGAATCTTGAATAAAATGTCTACTTGTTGAAAAATCATGATAAGTTTATGATGATCTTTTTGGTTACTGGTTTAAGCTGCATGTATTTTCAGGTTCTACTGAAGCCAATTGTTTTCCAGCTTGTCATAGAACCTCCACAGTCTCTAGAGGAGCATTCTGATATTCCATCTGTACAGGAAGTTGATGAATTATTGGTTGTTTGTATTGGTCAAATGGCTGTGACCGCAGGAAGTGATCTTTTATGGAAGCCCTTGAATCATGAGGTGATGCTTCTTTACATATTTGTTTCTTGGTGCAGATTTTACTTCTTCCTATCTTGTTATCGTACTCAATTATGAATTATGATGTTGGATTTTTACCTTCTGATCAAATGATTCGAATGAAGTCTCCACACCACATTTTCCTCTGTAGACTTGCTTCTCTGCATGACAATTCTTTGTTTTACAACTCCAGGTGCTGATGCAGACACGCAGTGATAAGGTCCGTGCAAGAATTTTGGGCCTGAGAGTTGTTAAATATCTTGTGGAGCATCTAAGAGAAGAATATCTGGTATTTGTTCCCGAAACGGTTCCCTTCTTTGCTGAGTTGCTCGAGGATGTCGAGCCTTCTGTTAAATCCTTGGCACAAGAAATCTTCAATGAATTGAGCACCATGACTGGTGAAAACCTCTCAGAGTATATCTGAGTGCCATAGCATAGACAGTAGACAGTGAAAAGATCTGGCACACCTTGGCGTGTAATGTCGTGTTCTATTTCTAGTGTTAGTTTACAAGTTTTAGATACAGGATGCGATGTCCACAGTTTTGATCTCACGTTTCGATGTATATCAGTTGCCTGAGGTGTTTCATTTCTGTTATAGCTTCATATCATCTTCCTATCTTGAACTGTAAAGGGAATCGTTCATCTGAATCAAAATTTTGATACACTGCTCTCATAGTTGAATCATATCCATCAACATTTTCGTGACCCGAAACCCAGAGTTTAGGAGCTTGATGAACATCACCTACACCGGCATAGGAGGGTTGCCGTTTTACATCCAAAAACGTTTTAGATTTTCGATCATTACAAATTTACAGTGCATACCTAAAGTTTGCATGCACCAATAATTCAAGGACTGAAATATCGATGATCATGGAAATATCGGTGGTTCGAAAAAATGAAATTCTCAATAGATATATCGAGAAATTATCGAATATTGATAAAAATTTTATATAAAAATTGTATATTAGACCCAAAAAGACTAAATACAAAATAGATATGAAAATTAATATCGGTGTTTGTAAAAATCAAAAATTTCGAGAAAATATAAAAAATATTATGGATATTTTAGTCTTTGGTTCATATATGTGCAAAGTTCAGAGCTGCAGAAACAACTGTAGTAAAAATCTGCTGTTAAACTTTACCCTAGGGTTAATCCGGTGCGGGATTAAAAATTTCGGTTTTTTTTACTGTTACTGTGTGTTCCGGTCATTCGGGTTCATAATCACGGGTCTCAAGATCCGAGTTGGTATTTAGTATTTACTTTTGAAACGAAGAAATAATATGGGGCTAACCGGACTTCCACACCTACGCCGGCCCTGCCGTTAGATTTGCAAGCGCTCTACTCAAGCTTCCCTTTCGCTCTTCTAGGGTTTTGGAATCACGATTTCTCCATCACCGAGGCTCGAAACTGCGTCGTTTTACTCTCAGTCTCAGGTTCATTACTAGTCTCTTTCTTTATTCCTTTTCATAGTGATCTTGCTTGAAGAAATGTGTCTCTAAAATTTCAACAGCCAACTCAGAAAATGCTGCCGAGGTTGAGCAGAGCTCTCCCTCAGCTCTCGCGGCTGGGCTCACAGCGCGGCCTGAATCACCGTAACGATTTCTATGCTATTTCGCGCCAAAGCTACGCCAAGGCAGCTGTAGCTCCGGTCGATACTCCGAGCGAGCCAGCGGTACGTTTCGAACCTGTGCTTGATTTGAATCTCAATCTATATACATAGTAATTATATGTCGTAATTTAAATAACTTGTTGAGTGATATCGATTCGAATCACGGAGTGTTTGTGATTGTTTGCTGAGAATTTTTGTATGATTGATGAACAGGTGAATTTGGACAAGCTGTTTTGGTCCAAGCCGTGCTCGTTGGCTCTGCCTCCGGAGTCGCCGTTGAGGATTGAGGAGCCGCAGTATGGGGGAATCAAGCGTGTGCTGTTTACACTCATGCTGTTCTACACCAAACAAAGCAAGTCCATTCGAGGGGCGAATGTGGTGTATAAGAGAGTCCTATCGCAGGCTGATAAACCGGCCATATACGAAGGTCTGGTTCTCTATCTCTCTTTGTTGAAGTTAACACTAGGAGAGAGACTGTGTAGGTATCTAAATGAGGAAATGAATTATTGTTGTATATGTGCAGTGTTTAACTTGGAGAGAACTTTTAAGACGAATTATGCTTTGCTTGTACTTCATATGTGGCTTTGTTTACGCCGGTTGAGACAAGAGGGCAAAGAAGGTGTTGAGCTCGGGCAATATGTGTATGAGACTTACAATCACGATGTGGAACTTAGAGTATCTAAGGCTGGGGTGTGTGATTCTTATACATTAAGCTCTTTGGACTTGAATGCTGGATGACTGTTTGGTTAGTTGTTTTTTGCTAATTCCGTGTTAAATAACATGAGCAACTCTAACTAGAGTTTATCGTCCACTTCGATAGGTTTTGTAGTACTTTCTTTAGTATGGTTCAACAATTGTAGGGAATTCTCCAGGAAGAATCTGGTCCTTGGGATGAACAGTAGTTTTTGTTGGGAATGTTGGATATGGGTTAATTCAGTAATTAGAAATTGGTTTCTTAGACTTCTCCATGTTGGAAAGGAATTGGTTGGTCAAAACTTGTAGGAGTATGGGTTGTTTTCATGTAAAGTGAAACTATTTCCAAATACTGTTTAGCTTTTAGTGTACAATATGTAGGAGTGTCATTATAGCATTTGAAGTTTTTAATTTTACTGTCATCATATGCGGAGGGAGAGTCCGTAGTTATGCTGATTATACGTGGATGCACTATTACAGTATAGAATATACAGCTACGCACGTATTGATTTGTCATTGAAATGCTAGGTCAACTTGCTATTGAGTAAATGGATGAAAGATTTGGAGAGGATATTCTATGGAAACATTGTTGCTTATGATGCTGCACTGCTTCCAGAGGCAAGGCAGGATGAGCTGCCAAATGTCATATGGAGGTAAATCTTTTTTGGATCTTGGTTATGGTCTCCCAGCCCTTATCTAAACCAAGTCAATTAATGGTGTTCCTTCAATGAGCTCCAACATCTCATTCCTTAACCGACTTAATTGGGAGATCCACTTTAATATTTTGCATTTGTGTCTCAGGAATGTCTTTTCTGATGATGGTTCATCAAGGCCAGATGAGGCTGCATCAAGAACTGTCCAGGCATGCTCTCATTCTTACTTTTGTCTCAAATTTTGATGTAGTAACCTTTACTTTCGTTTAGAATGTATAGAAGTGTTGTTTTCGGAAGATTGACCAGAACTTTCATATATTCCCACCTTGATTAATTGAGTACTGTGTGCTACAATGCTGAAAAGTGAATAGAGTGGTGAGTGATTAGGGAATGGGATCACTAAAGTTTGAGTTGCTCATGTACTTGTCACTAAGACATAAGAGGGGTATAGTATAGGTTACCCAACCTCCAGTCTGTTGATCAAACACTATAAAGTTTTCCTTCAATTTTGGAGTTCTTTTTGTGTGTGCATACTAATTTACCTGATGTTTTTCCTCAATTTATTTTATTTTACTTTTTTGGAGGGAATTGTGGGTGTTAAGTTTTCCAGTATATTGTAAATGTACGCATTTACGATGGAGGTTTATGTATGTGCAGGCAATGGCAAGATATGTTCGCCGGGAAGTTAGTTGCCTGTCCTTAACAGGTATTCATTATTTTACATTTTCCAAGAATGAATTATCTGTGCACCAAATCTATCAGATACATACTTACATAGGCAGCAACCTGAATAAGCTGACCAAATTGTACAGTAAAAGGATCAGAGTAGTGACACCCTGCATACTGCATGCTATAGAACAATTCATATTATTTGGTTTTCACATCATGAAAAACTTTGTTGTCTTTGCACTTTTGGTCAGAATGATTGTTGAAGTCTCAAACACATTAGTTCTTCTAATACCTTTGCACCACCTTGCTTTGAACTTTCAAGTAATTCTATATGGTTGACATGCTCTCTATGTTCTTCGGCTATTAGCCTTTCTAATACTTAAACCTATTTTTGCTTCCTATGTTAGTCTGACATTGTTGTGGTTTTCTGTTGCAGATAAAGAAGCTATGTTTACTGGCAATTTCATGTTTACTCTACTAAAGATATAAGAACCAAAATTGGAGGAATCCAGATGAGAACGAACCTATCCGGTCATATGCAGATTTTCCTTGTTTTGGGAGATTGTTTTCATACTGTAAAAGATAGTTTTCCTTGCTGAAAGAAATCAGTTGTTCACTTGTAAAAGACCAGGGTATTTTAGTAATCAAACTAGTTTTAATACCGATTCCATATGGTAATTAGTTTCATTCCTGTTTTGATTTTTTATGGTAAGTAAACAGTAAATTATATGAAATATTCTCATACCGATTCTTGTTGATACCGATTGTTGTTGATACTAATTCATGATAATTTTCATTCTAAGTTAGTAAACGTGCCATTAGTTTGGGCAAATTTTTTTTATGAGAGCTAATCTGAGTTAATGATTTATGTCTCAAGAGACTAGAATTCTTTTCTCAAGAGCTGATCTTACTGAGAAATTCTTAAAGATTAGCATTTAGTTTGTCGGTAATTTAACATCGTAAAAAGAAAGGGGTACTTTTGTCAATCCACGGTTAAGAGTGGGTCCGGGGCAATCCGGCTCAACCCAAGACATACGGAAATATATACCTAATTGGGATGCTAGATTACAACCAAACCCTAATCGGAGATCTTGCAGCAGCTCGAGTCATGACGACAGCGCGTGAGATTCGCTCCATACGGGTCGACGGCTTGCCTCTGAGGATGGATGAGACCTATTTCTTCCACTGCTTCCATGACAACGCGAAGGTATCGATCTCTATTTACTTGGGAAAAATTATTGAAATTCAACCTTGGGATTCTGTTTTATTATAAAATCGGTGATTGTAGGTTTAGGCTGCTACGGTTTTGCGTCATTGGCGAACAGGAGTGCCGCTAGATTTTGGTTTTGTGGAGTTTGCTTCTCAGAGCGATGCTGAGTTTGTCTTGGAATCCTACCACGGTGACCGGATGCCCAACTCCGATCATGAGAGGAGATTCTGCCTCAGCTGGGACACTGATCATTCCGGTACATGTTGGCGCTGGAATTCTACTTACACAGATTGCTCTTACTTTGGTTATGATGAACTTGGTAATAAAGTGAATGCCAAGACATTGATCAACAAGTGCTCCATTTCTAGAAGGCGAGCTTATAATCAAAGTATGTGGAGTGTTGAGATGCTTGATGTGTTTCTGAAAATTATGTGGAGTGTTCTAGTGTGTGCATATGTGTTTCTGAGTATGTGCATATGTAATCTTACAACTGCCTACACCAGTGCTTACGTTCTCTCATCGCTGAGATTCAGGGGGGGCCTATATGGAAACAGTTGGTGACAAGCGTTTGAAGCTTACGGACATGCCTCTCACTCATCCCAAATACTATCAACAAGGATATGCCGGCTGCCCTAGTCTTACTATCCAACAGGTTGTTTATTCAGACCTTTTATTCCTACTTAGCTCTTTTCATTGATGCATGTTAACCGCCTTTTCTTTGTTGATTCAGAACCAACCAGAACCGATGCAGCGGGATGGTGGTTGTGGTGCTGGATATGTTAACCAGCCACCTTATCAGCAACTTCAGACACAGGGGAAGGAGAAGGAGCTGTATCTATGTTTCGAAGAAGTCAGCTTTCCAACAAGTTGTTACGTCTTACGCACCATCAAACTTTCCGAGTTATTGGCATGCTCTTGTAACTTTAGCACCGAAACTTGCACAATAACCAAGTGCCGAAATTGCACCCCCAAAACCAAACAGGAACATCAGTTGCGCCTGCGGGCTTGGCTTTTCACTGGGGAGAAAGTCCCCCCAAGCTGCGGCCTTGTGGAGAGAATCCCAGAGAGTATGAGTTGCTGTGCCTACGGCTCCCAAATGTTCCTCACCGGTGGCGTGGTTCCCCCACCAGATGCAGACACAGCGAATTATGTGCCTAGTGGAGATGTCTATAGTTTTAAGCCGGAGTCTACTATTTGGCAAAAGGTTGATTGGAGTTGCCCAAAGGTGAAACCAAATCCCTTGCTTTTTGAGGTGAATGGAAAACTCTATTGTCTCGCAGCCTGTGGTTCTCTTGGAGTTACCAGTTCTGGTGGATGTTTGGTTCTGCCGGATCCTATAGCTAACGTGCCGAGACTAAAAAGTTGGCTTGGTCTTGCAAACTACATTACTTTTGATAAATTGGCTTGTGCTGTTGTTGGATCCAAGATCTTGATCTCGTTTCTAGAGCCTTACCTTTGCGACCTTCCCATTATTTGCTTTGACGTAAATGACAAGGAAAAGGAATGGAGAGTGATGACTTCCTTGTTTAATGGTAAGCCTTTTCCCTTCGTTGGCAGGGCTTTAGTCTTGGACTTGAAAGGTACACATGTCATGTTCTCCTTTTGTAATCAGCGCTATATATGTGTCTCTCAATTAGCACTGAATGATGATGGCGATATAAGCATCTCTCAAGAAAAATGTTTTATGGTTCTTGGCTTGGTCGATACCTTGATGAAATACACTGATCCACTGTCATACAACTTTGTCGATCTTGGAGATCAATGTGTTGCCCTTGTTTTGTGTGGCAACATTTCTTCTTATGGAGAGGATTATGGACATTTTCTCGGGAAGGTGCGTGTTGTTGTAGTAGTGATTCACTATGAAGTATTGAGTTCAAATTGTATCACAAGTAATATCAAGGCCACTCGCACCTTTGAGTACAATTGTCATTCCTCGGACATCCTTCTTACTCACTTGACCGGTGGCTTTGTGGTCTAACTCAATCCATCCATTGGTAATTCCTCCTCTTTCTCTTCAAACCAAGAGTTAGTGCTATGTCAAACCAAGAATTAATGCTAGACATGGTTGGTCCTTATAGCTCTTTAACTTGTACTTAATCTAGCTTTGCCCATATGCAAGAATTTGTGGGACTAGCATGAATGAGATGCACATTGCACACACAGCTGATTTATTTTTTATTTATCTTTGTTTCTAACAAATAAAAATTAGTGTTCTGTCTATTTTGAGTTTGGAAAGAAAGATGGAAAGATATATTGGTTTATTGCTTTCTTTGCATTTGCTTTGTACATTGTTCTCTATAAACTAAAGAACAGAAATTTCCGTTGAGAAATGAGCTATTTTACACTATGAGCAGTCTGCATTCAAGATAGTAGTAAGTAGGCGTCACAGAAGCTTGTGTAGGTGTCACAGACGTAGTTAGTAGGCTTTGAAATATTCTGATTCAGATGACAATTTACAATGCATGGCGATGGCGATATCATTTATATGTTGTAATTTCTGTTTTGATTCATTTGCATGTACTGTGGTGTGGCAGAAGAGAATCACAGGTTGTGACTTGTGAGAGTGTCCTTGTGAAATGGAAATAACTTGAATGGAGGTCATTTATCAATGTCATGGAAATCTGTTCCTTGTACTTTTCTCTTGATCTTCAGGATTTGGTTTGTAAATTTGATGTGTTGGTTGTGCACCTTGTCTGTAAGGATTTGAATCAATATTTGTCTTTCTAGACGAACGTACCAACAACGGGCCACTCAAGTTGTGTTTTCTTTACCAGCAGTTTCGATGTTGTTAAGATAAATATCTTTTTTGTAGGTGTATTGAATTTTGTTGTTCTGTCATTCTCTATGGAAAATTGGAAAATAGACGAGGCATGTATTACACACACGAAGATATAAACAAGGCACATGAATCAATTCTGTGTTTAGGAAAGTCGGACATGCTTTTAGGAACTTTGGTAGTCGGTTATGTCTGTCTGTGAGTTTGGGGAACCAGAATTGGTGCACACTGTGATTGTCTCAATGTTGGTAGAATCAATTAATCTGTATAAATTATCAATAGCAACCATTTCCATTTTTATTATTATTTCATTAGTTTCCGATCAAGTAAAGCAGGTCCATTTTTGATGGTGGACTTATGGGAATGTTGAGTTAGTCCTCGGGGTATTTCGTTGAAAATACTAATCTTCTATTCATTACCATAATTTAAAATGCACCTAATGTATTGATGTTTTGGGTGCCATAACTCTATCAACCGTGAGCTCATAGTGCATAAAATTTCAAGAAAAAGAAAGTCACTAACAAGAAATATGAAAACCATTACAGGCGGTCAAGATGGTAAAAGTATAGATATAGAACCTCATATCTAGATTAAAATTGTGGATAAGAAAATAAAGCGTTTTAACATGATCTCGCAATAAAATGATTAGTTTATCTACTTACAAAACATTTCAAAAAATCGTATAATTTCAGAGAAAGCATTTTCAGTACACGGCGTGTATATTCACATATATGGATAATCAGGATTAAAAAAATAATATAAAAATATAGTGGTCAAACATATGAATTGTTATAAATGATTAAAATTGTGTCGTGTAAATATACTTCATGTATATAAAAAAAAAGAAAAAGAATTTCCAATAATTTTGAAAGAAAATGATGACGAAGGCATAAGGTCGGTCCATCAATTGCCGCCATCCACCGCCCAAAAAGGAAGGCCAATTCATACCTTTTTGCCAAAATATTAAGTAGGTCCCACCTTACTCTGAAAATCCTCCAATAGAAATTCGCAGATGCCGTGTCCTCTTCCTTCCCTCCATCTTCAAAACTCTGCAAAAACCTTTCCTAAAAACCCAAAGACCCAAACTTTCAAACCTTTGATTTCACTCCAACGCCACCCTCTTTCCTTCTTCTCCTATATAACCCAAAATCCCAGACCACCCTTTTCACTGTTCCATAACCGCAAGAAAACCCATCCAAAATCCTTCATTTTCCCCCAAAATCAAAAAACCCTAAATTTCAATCCTCCCCCAAAAAGCTTCCTTTTTTTGGGGGGTTTCACTCAGAATCACTCCTTCTCCAATACCCAGGTTTCAATTTCCCCCAATTTCACAAAACCCGGCCATGATATTCTTCAAGTTCCTCCTTCTCTTTCCTCTTTTAACCCTAGCTTTCTCCCATGAGGCCCTCAGCCCCCACCACCTGCCTAGACCCTTGATCATCGAGTACCCCGATCACCACGCCGAGCCCAATTTCAAGGAGCTTGATGAGGAGGTCAAGCTGCGCTGTACCAGCTGGAGGTTTGCTGTGGAGGCTAACAATGTGAATCCGTGGAAGACGATCCCGGAGGAATGTGTGGAGTATGTGAAGGACTACGTCACCGGCCGGGGTTATAGTGTTGATTTGGAGAGGGTTTCGAATGAGGCTGGGATTTATGTTAAGAGTGTTGTGTTGGGTGGTGATGGCAAAGATGTGTGGATTTTCGATGTGGATGATACGCTCTTGTCGAATGTTCCGTATTATGCTGATCATGGTTATGGGTATGATTCTTAGCCTAACTTTGATTGATACTTTTGTATTGGTTGAATGTATGTTATAATCGATGTAGATATGGTAATGTGTGCTTGATTGAGTAGAATGTGTGCTAGGATGAACATAAATTGATTGGTGTTGAGAAGTTTTTGTTAGAATTGGTAATAGCAGAATATTGAAAAACTAGTCCCTCCAAGAAGGATAAAATCCTGTTTAATTGTTGATGAAAAGAGAGGAAAGTTGAATGTCGAAACCTTGATGGTTCGTCTTTTGTGCTTGATAGATCATGACTAGGATTTCGAAATGTGTGTTTGGGTTTGTTGTGTTGAACATGTTACAACTGCTCCACAAATCTAACCACAGTCCTGTTGTCCTGTTTTCTCTTTGATTCAATGTGTTGGTTCTTCCTGTGACGATTTTGTGTTAAACTGTGCAGCTCGGAGGTTTTTGATCAGGTGGAGTTTGATAAGTGGGTCGACAAGGGAATGTCACCTGCTATAAAGTCCAGCTTGAAACTCTATGAAGAGGTTTTAGGCTTGGGGTTTAAGGTTTTCTTGCTCACTGGGCGCAGCGAAGGGAAAAGAGGGGTTACTGCTGAGAATCTGAAAAATGTGGGATTTCAAGATTGGCATAAGCTTATATTGAGGTGAGTATGAATGTTTTTGATGGATTACTCTTTAAACGGGATGGTTGTGTTGTGTGACTAACTGACTACGTTAAGTGCCCAGATTATGTGTTTTGCTTTTACATTTTAAGGATAGGGTAGGTGATCTCACTGATCTGTCTTAATGCATAGGCAAATCTTAGAACTTGTGAAAGTTTAAGGCAGTGCAGGATTATTTGTGCTAAAATGTTAGGTAGACTTATTAGCATGAGTATGGAAGTCCTGAATATAACTACTACGAGGCTGTTATTCCAGCTGTGGGGTAGATGAGGAAATGCTAAATATAACTACTTTTCATGACATTGTTAAATCTGCTTTCTCATGAAACTATAGTCCTTTCATCGTTTTATTCATTATTGCAGTTCCCTGGTGGGGTTCTGATCATAAAAAAGGCAATGTGGAATTCTTATATCTATATTTCAATTACTGTGCAGGGCTGCAGATGACCATGGGAAATCAGCTACAATTTACAAATCAGAGAAAAGAAGCGAGATGGAAAAAGAGGGATACAGAATTCTTGGAAACTCTGGAGACCAGTGGAGTGATTTATTGGGTAGCTCAATGTCCATCCGCTCATTCAAGCTTCCCAATCCCATGTATTACATTCCATAATAGAAGATAGTTGTTCCAATAATTGCATTGTACTGATTGGTTTGTGGTCCTTGGTGTATATAGGAATTCAAGCAGTCATATTATTGTAGTACCTGAGTGAAAACATGTGATGAATATTTATTCTACAGGGAAATATAAATGTCAAAAGTCACTGTTGTATATACTTCCAGTTTAACTCTCTTATGAGTCTTATCTGGTAACAAGTGAAGCATTAGTTTCATTTTGCAGACACTATTGATGAATGGTCATGATCATGTACAGATGAATGTAATCTTAGCATTTGCTTTTGAACAATTCTAATCCTACAGGTACACTTGTTTCATGCTCCTCCTAGCCAAAACTGTTGTAGAGCTGGTTGGCGGTGAAAGTGGACAATGCAAAATTCAGAGTCCCTCCTACTTTTGCATTACACAGATTGGACCACGGTGAGTGGCTTTTGCTTTCCCAGTTGCACTAATTTTCTGTTGCATTATGTGTTTATCTGCATTATTGGTCCCAGACTTATTGCGTCCAAAGGACCAAAGTTGTGAAATTGCTTTCATCCGAGTCAGTCGTTGTACTGCATTGAAGACCTTACTTGCTCGAGGCTCATATAACTCTATCTAGACATGACTTCCATACCAGGTTAGGTTGTTTTTGCCTCATGGAGGATACTTTGGCATTCTGGGACCATTCTTTAGGTGAATGTGATCCTTTAGGTAAGTAAGAGAGACTATCGTGGAAACAATAAACCATCGTCATCATTGTGATGGTTGAGAATTGCAAGATGAGGTCAATGTTTGTTCACTGTTGGATAGATGGTAGGCACCGGCACAACAGATGTATGCTTCCGATGTTATTATTGTATGCAGTCATGTTTATTTAGCCAGTGACTCACCTGGTTAATCACCATATGATTTAAATTCAAAAGTGGATAAAATTATTTTTAAGTAGAATTATTTTATTTTCAATCATTTGATCTAAATCTAACGGTAGGATCCGAGAATATCTTTTCGGAGAATAGAACACAAACACGGTGTTGCAGACTTGTAAGTTGGCATAGGCAAGAAATACATGTCACATTGTCACAGTGTGCCCCTTTCTTAACGGCACAAGAGGATTAGCCTAATCTGAAATTACCTTCAGTAAATTAATGGTAAAAACATTTCAGTTAAGACAGAATCCCCTTAATAGAATTAGAAACAGTTAATGGGCCACACGTGTCCCCTGTCTGACAGGCTGACATATTTCTTTGACAAACCAGGGTGCGTCACGTGGTGGCTAGGGACCCACCCGCTAGAGAAGAACACTCCTCACACTGGTGATTGGTGATTAGCCTTTTAGCCCCCACCAAACAAACTCATCAATCTGCGCCGATAATTAACAAAGCGTTTTTTCTTTTTTTTTTAGAGGAAATTGACGAAGTGGCTTAGTTTTTGAGAGCATCTCAGTACACATCACACCGGCGTGTATCTTTACATATATATATTTTTTTTACATATATGTATAGATGATTAGGATTAAAAAAATAATATAGAAATATAGTGGTTAAACATATAAATTATTATGAGAGGTTAAAATTACGTCGTGTAAATACACGTCGTGCATACAAGAATTTCCACTTAGTTTTTTGATAATCCGAGAATTGGGATCATGGATACGTGATGGTCTTGAATCATACAACAATTATTTCCAATACGAGTAAATATGATAACTAGAAATTTCTCAAAAAAGCTTAGAAGTCGTAAACTGTATCTTGATTTGCTCATTTTTAATTGAATACATGTGTAGTCTCTTCACAGTGCTAAGGTTTGGATTTGATCATGTACATTCTAATTGTTCTTTCCATTCTGATTGAAGCATGTAATTTTTCAACATTTTCTTTTGCCCACATTGGATTGGCATTGCCAAAACAGCAACTGTGTAGGAAACTTCATTCTTTTTCTTCTTGTGTCATTATGGCATGTAGATATCTTCTCTGTGATGTGACACTACAATACAATTTCCTTCCCAAATGGATGAATTACTGAACCCACCAGAACTCTAAGACCTAACAGCTTTTTGCTTCTTTGGAGTAAAACCTTTCTCGGTGTAACATCCAATGACTTTCAGAAATGAACTTGCTCTGCTTACCTTAACTACCAACACCAGCAACCCACTTGTTTTAATAATTGAACTTCTTGTTGGGTGTTTGGATTATATTCAAAGACTTGCTTCTCATTGAAGACACTAGACAGAACACAGTTGAACAAGTCTGGATCTGAAAATCATCTCCAATTTTTTTTTACTTTCATTATTTCTTTGGTAGATATGCCAATTTGGTACCAACCTTGCTGTACAAAAATTATATCAAAAAGGTAATCTCTTCTCTTCCCTGTAGTATTTATATTGGAATTAAGCAACTGACAGTAACTCCATAGCTTAGCCTGATAGAGACATCCCTCCTTCCCCCAACCCATTAATCATTCAAATCAACAAATCCAAGATCTTTGCTTTAATAAAAGGAGGAAGACATATCACTTTTCTTAACAAAGTAACAATAACCTTTTTTTTTTTTCTGATATTAAAGTAACAATAACCATTGTCTTCTACCTCTAAATCTCACTATTTGCTGCATTACCATATCAACCAGAAAAGGACACAATGTGCATGCGAATTTGATATGAAGAATATTTTGGTGGCAAAAGTGAACTTTCACATACACAGCAGACCAATAACAGTCTAACAGAGTGGAGCATCACATGGTATAGATCTGTGTTTATAAGGTGTTACTATAGTTTATGGCTGCTCTCAATTTCTTCAACTCCCCATTTCTTCTTGTGCATATGTCTCTCTCTTGTTTCATCAACATATTCAAAGTCCATTTTCCTAGACAAAAACATTATCTTTTTCCCTTTTAATTCCCCCAAAAATCTTGGGTTCCACAACCCCTTCCAAAAGTACCATTCCATCTCGTCTTGTACTCCTACTTGTATCAAGATCAGCATATGTTCAACAGTCTCTCAATCTTCCAATTCAAAACCAGATCATAACCCTTTGTTGATTGTGACTTTGATCACCCAATAATGTACTTGTCCTTGTGTTTAGTGTTTTTCCAATGTTTGACATAAAGGGATTACAGTTTTGATAGGATGAAGAACATCCACAAGCTTACTTTGATTCTGGTACCGACCTCAGCCACAGTTTTGATAGTTCTTGCACTTTTGGTCTACTTTTTGTGCAAAAGAAGTCCAAAAACTGAGCTTAAAGATGTAGAAAGCACAGAGCAGAAGCATGAAGATGATGGTGCTGTTCTTCAAGTGGCAGACTTGGTAACTTTTCAGGATGGTGAGGACCTCACAATTTCTGACATACTGGAAGCTCCAGGGGAAGTGATTGGAAAATCCAACTATGGTACTTTGTACAAGGCTTTGTTGCAGTCTAGTGACTCAGTGAAGTTGTTGAGGTTTTTGAGGCCTGCATGTACTGCAAGAATTGAAGATTTTGGTGAAGTGATTCAGCTTTTGGGGTGCATCAGGCACCCCAATTTGGTGCCTCTTCTGGGTTTCTATGCAGGGCCAAGAGGTGAGAAGCTTCTGATTCATCCGTATTATTGGCGTGGGAGTCTGGCTCCATTTGTGAGAGGTTAGTACTTTTGCTAATTTCTTTTGCCTTGTGATTTGTCTTCTTTCTGCTTGTGCTTGTTTGGTTGCCAAGAAAATGCCTAAATTGAATATAAAGCATAAAAAAGGCAGTGAATATACTCATTTGAGCTTCATTCAAATACCATTTGGATATCAAATTCTTAATGATCAGAAACAGAAATTGCATAGCAAAATGCAAGGTGTACAGCAGTGTTTTGATAAAAATGATGGTTTGAAAAGTCTTTCCCTCCTTCTCTTGTTCTTGGGTCTGGATTGCTTCACATGTACTTCAAGAATGCAAACTTTGTATTGTGAAAGAGGAAGTTGAAAACTTCTGGCAGGTTTTTAGTTTCCATGTTCTGCTCTTTGACTGTTTTTTTTTTTTTTTTTGTAGTTAGATCCATCTATGCATTTTGCTTGTCATCTACATTGGCTTTTTAATGATTAAGATATTCTGATCTAACAATTCTGAATCCTTGTAATTAGGAAAGCCAAAATTGAAGTTCAATCCAACTGTTGTAGCATATAAAATGGATTCTACTATCTTCTTCTTCTTCCTTATTTTGTTTTTCTTTCGTTTTTATGTTTCTCTTTTTTGTTTGGTGATTTTCATATGGGAGATTCTCCAAGAAGGCTATAGACTTTAGTGTTGAGGACCAGCCTAACTGAATTTTGATAGTTTTGGTGTTATCTGCTTGTTTTAATATCTTTTGTGCATGCCATACAACCATATTTGGAGTCTTTCCATACATAATTTCAATCTGTCAACACCAACCATAGTCAGTTACCCCATTGAGATGAGGATAGCTGCATTATTCACATTTGTCTTCCTTCCCTAATTCTCAAAATTGATCTTTGCAATTTCTCTAGAAAAATCAAATATCTGTGGAATCATTACCATATTCATATGTAGAGTTGTTTTGATTAAACTTCTCTTTGTATGTAATGGCAGAGGGCAATCCTGAGTCTCACAAATGGGCAATAATTTATAGGATATCAGTTGGTATAACCAAAGGGTTACATCATCTTCACACTGGCTTGGAGAAGCCTGTAATTCATGGTAATCTGAAGTTGAAAAATGTGCTCTTCGACCGGCATTACCAACCTTTCATCTCAGATTACAGCCTACACCTTCTCTTGAATCCCACTGCTGGCCAAGAAATGCTTGAATGTTCGGCATATCAAGGCTACAAGGCACCCGAGCTGATCAAAATGAGGGATGCAAATGAAGAGACTGATATATACAGTCTAGGGATCATCTTACTTGAGTTACTCACAGGAAAGGAACCCATCAACCAAAATCCTACAACACCTGACGAGGACTTCAGTTTGCCAAACCTAATGAGAAATGCAGTCCTTGGACATAGAATTCAGGAACTGTTCCATCCAGATATACTTGTTAGTAGCTGCACTACTGATGATGAAATCCCAGTTACTAAAGAAAGAATTCTCAAATTGTTTCAGCTTGCTATGACATGTTGTTCTCCTTCTTCATCATTGAGACCAAACACCAAGCAGGTGCTATGGAAGCTTGAAGAGATCGGAAGCTAGACATTGTTGGGTAGGTTCATAGTCAGAGTGCCTGGATTTCATTTCAGGATACATTTCTAGCTTACAAAATCTGCATGATTGATGCCCATGATGACATTTGACATGTAAAGTAAAAAGTATAGATAATTGGGTATACTTTCTTGAGGCCAAAAAGTTGGGAAATTTCAGCTACCAGGATTTGTAGGATTTAAGCCATCTGACAAAGATCATATAGTTAGTGATTTCTTTGTCACCATGACTCATATTGCAGATTTCTAGTGTATTGGAGTGGATGGGGTGCAAAGTGTTACAAGAGAAGGTATGGTGGCTCAGCCAAAATGACAAAAAAGAGATTTTTGTTCAAAATTGAGCAATGAAATTATGATTTTAAATACCAATTGTGGCAATGTTTTTTTTTACTCAACTAGTTCCATTTTTTTTTCAGCTTTCATCTCTCTTACTCTAATGTGGAAGCAATCAAATCAATTTAAATACCAGTTCCAATGTATTTTATGCCATACTAGAAGATAATGGCTTTCATAACAGTGGTTGGACTTGCTCAAAATCATTCAAAATGAAAATATTCAGAGTTGATTCAGTTTCATATTCAGAATTGTCAACTTAGCACTCTACTTACTTCACATTTTCTTAATGATGTCTAGCTGCCACAAAAGGAATTGGTGGGTGTTGGATGATTATGAATTGGTTTGGGTCCAATTATGATAGATCAGTATCTTGGTTGCGGGGAGGCATTATGATGATATCTTCTTGTGCTTCCACACCTTTTCATCAATCCAAACCAAAACAAATATATGATTGGGCACATTTTTAATACAGAGGACCACATTAGACTCTTGCCCTTCATGTCTTCCATTATATACACTTTCTTCACCATTAATTCTTGAATCCTTTTCTTTTTGGATAAAAGAAACCTCAGCCAAAACATTCACAAGCCTAAACTACTCACATGATACATCTAACTTATCCCTATATCCCATCAATGATAACCTGGTTAATAACAATGAACAAAGGCAGATGCTACTGTTTTCTGGACTTCCACTCCACAATTGCAGAAAGAAGAGTATAGTTTGGAATTAGGTGCTTGTTTGGCAAAGCCAAATTTGTCATTGGTGAGTTATCATTCTCTTCAAGCCATTTCTCTATTGCCCTGCGATCATAAGTGTAACCATCCGCAGCGACACAAGGCTCATTCATCACATCCTGTGGTAAGAGAAGATAGTATTTCAATTGTCACAACATAATTAAAACATGTTAAGATGGATAAACAAGTATAAGGTAGTACAACATTATGCATGCATACCTTAAGAATTGGACAGACGAAGTGGTTAGGAGGAGGTAGGCACTGAACTGTGGGAGCTGAATCTCTTGCTTTATCAGCAACCTCCTTCAGTCTCTCCAGTGCTGGAACCACTTGCTCTTTCAAGTCAGGTCTGTCCCTACGTCGAAGCTCTGCACAGCTCAATCCTAGTTCAGCTAACTGCCTTGCCTCTTCCATTGGCCAAGACCCAGCTTTAGGATCTAAAACATCCTTCAAAGTTTTATCATGAATAGCTGTTTCCACCAGATGAGTTATAGCTATTGCTGGTTTTGCAGTCAGTAACTGCAAAATCACCATTCCCAAAGCATAAACATCTGATTTTGAAGAGATTACACCAGTGCGTTGATACTCAGGGTCTATGTAACACATTGTGCCAACAGGCCCCGTCTCATTGTATGAACTGGACATAGAAGGGTCTAAGTTAAGCATTGTAGAAAGGCCAACATCACCAATCTTGCTCACATAGTTATGATCAAGCAAGATGTTTGCTGGTTTCAGATCACGATGGATGATCGGTTTTGGCTTTGAGCTGTGAAGAAAGACGAGCGCTGAGGCTACTTCCCAAGCAATCCGGAACCTCTCAAACCAAGGAATAGGGGGTGTGTTATTTTTCTGGTTCAACCTGTCATCCAGGCTACCATTTTCCATGTATTCATACACTAGGCAACTATGATCAGGGCATGCACCGAGGAGTAGAAGCAAATGGGGATGTCGAATTTTGCTCAAGATTTCAAGCTGCAAGCCAAGAGAAAATGTAAATTAGCACCTAGCTATATAGTTTGGCTTTACAAATAGTTGTATGAGGTTTACACAAACTTTAAAGAGCATAAACCAATTTATAGAAGTCTAAAGAGCTGTTGATCAGAATAACATGAGTAGTTCAATAATTATACATCCCATGGTTTTGTACAACATTCTCCTCAGTTTCAAATGTCAATGAAATGACACTAATGTGGGAAGGAGTTTTCGATAACAAAATGAGCTACTATAAGAATATAAATTAACTTCTTTGCTTGGATATTGAATTTTACTTACCTCTTGCAAGAATTGCTTAGTTTGGTGATTCCCTTTAGAGTGAAGAACTTTTACTGCCGCAGTTGTATAATGAAAGTTGCTCTTATAGACAGTTCCGTAAGCACCCATACCAATCCTAAGATCCTCAGAGAAAGATGAAGTTGCAGAAACAATTTCTTCCCACTTGAACTTCTGGTATTGTTGCACAGGACCAATTAGTACATTTTCAAGCTTTTCTTTCTCCTTGGCATCATGCAAGGCTTTCAATTCTGCTTCTCTCCTTTGAGAAGCTTCACTTCCAACACATTGTCTCATGTAATCAACTTCTATCTTAGCAGCTTCATACTTCTCCTTCTCCTGTGTTGCCAGCAGTTTGGCTTTCTCCTCCATAGCAGTTATCTCTTTGAGCCTTGCTTCTTCCTCGGACCGGCGTTTACTTAAATTTTTTATCTGAATATAAAAAGAAAAATTTCTTATGGTACAAATGAAAATTCTTACCAAGGGTCAAAAATATCACACAGGTCAGAAGGATGGCCAAACTAACAAGGATGGGAAAACCTACCTTTCTAGAAGCATCAATAGTCTCACTTTGAGCCATTGCATACATTCCTTTGACATGTCTGAGTTCAATTCTTAATTTTTCAAGCTCAAGGTTGATATTTACCTGCAATAAGTTGCAACTGATCAGTACAATTAGTTCTGTAAGTGTTTAACACAGTACAGTGCAGCAGGTCAGCCTGTTTGGTAATCAGAGAGCACTACCAGGCTTTCAAATGGAAAATAATAGTAGCACCACATCTTTTGTTGCATGATTAACTGAGGAACACTATTAACCAAGTGAAAGAAATGAGGAAGGGCTACCTGGCTCTCAGATGAACGATTTGCAACTACATTTGAGGTGGATGCTTGATCAGAACTCCATGACTGGCTATCTGTTACGAAGCTTCTAGTACTAGAGGTGTGACTCAGTGCACGTCCAGCATCTGAGTTACTAGGATAAGAATCCATAGTCATGGCATCCTTCCCTTCCCCAAGATCCAGAGACTCGTGTTTAGAATGAATGGTTTCATTTGACTTTGTTTTTGTATTGAGAAGGTTTTGGTTCATACTTGCAAGAGCGTGAAATCGCTGCATCGGTAGGGAGGGAGAGCGAAAATGAGAGTATGAACCAACGGATCCACGATCTGTGCCTAGAAAGGAAAAAACAAAAAAACAAAACAGAATGTATTGAGTTAACATTTTACATAAAAGCATCATTATTCATTAACATGGTGCATGGTTGCAACTTATGATACGAATGGCCTCCATCCTCTTTCAAATACATGGATTGCACTACTATGCCATATATCAATACGGAACCAAACCATGTGCATTACATTACCTCTTTGTAAGCTGGACACATAACTTGCAGAACTGCTGACAGAACAAGTGTCACTGTTATCATCTTTGGTGCTTCCAACAGACTGGGAATCAGATGGGCGTAGTGATGACAATTTTCCTTTTGAAACAGCATAGACTGTACAAAATCCTGGTATGCAAGCTGAGATCTTTGGGGACAGTCCTTTTTGTTTCCTAAAATTAGTATAATGTTAACAAAATCAATGGAAAATAACCAAAACCAGACAGACTGCTCCATATCACATATTCATAAACACAGTATGAAAGTGAGTAGAAACCTTGTAAACAAGCCACGAGATGGGGCACCTATGACAAGATTGCTTATAGCAGACTTAGAAACCTCCTCTGCTATTGCATTTGCCACATTATCTGACTCGATGACTACAACATCAACTTGCACCTACATTCAAAAGAAAGACTGATTACGCTCTTGTTCCCTGGATTTCAATATCAAGTTTCAACAACCAAGAAAGTCATACCTTCTTAAGAGCACACATCTTCTTGTATGGAAGAAGCAGCTCACTTGTCTGCCACTCCATGTCCTTTCTATATGCAGCTACTACATCTTCTCGTACTTCTGAAATAGGAATCAGATTCCCCACTATAATCACAAAATGAAGAAGGTAAAAATCAGTTGAGTCAATTATTTATAAAGATTTTCAAAAAGAAGAAAAAAGGTCCCATAAGATACAGAGATTGGCTCCAACATAGCTTTAGAAGCATACACTTACTTGGTGTGGGAATTCCAGTTATTCTTGCCCGGACATGTATCAACTTGAAAAAGTTATTTCCTTCAGGAATAAACTTCTCGAGCGCCCACTTCACAATGTATTTGCTTTTTCTGTTGCCATTGATAGCAATGGCAACAATCGACAGAGGGGAAGGTATCTGCAATGTGTCATTGTCCTCTGCAATAATTTCACTTCCATCCATATCTCTGCAACTCATCTGTTACATTGAACCCCAAGGAAGCACAAGAGCACCATTAGTAGTCGCAATGAACCGGATCAAAGAAAATAAATTAGCATTTGAAACATACATTAACTTCAACAAAAACAAGTGGATATCTTAAATACAGTAAATATCCTCCTGTTATGAAATATCAAGTGAAGCATCTTATCAAGTAAAACAACTCTCATTTGAGCTCATGATATCCCCGTATTGTCTCTATCTTATCTCTCTATGTAAATATCTCTTGTTATGAAATAGAGATAAGCCTGATCTGATTGCATTTGTAGAGCACACACTCTTCTGACAAAATAGAACAAAACACCAAAGCAAGTGTTTCAAGCCTGAAATTCACCAGCAGCTCTGAAGTTTCATGATTGTGTGCACACAAATACATACACAGACCCAGAAATTGAAACTTCATGGTGATTAAACTCATTAAAGAACTGAAATTTCATGACAAAAATCCTGAAACTACAACAAAACCAAAAATATAAACATATACTCACACAAATATGTAAAATTTTATGTATGCAATTCCATAAAGTTCTTCTTTTTCTGGTCTTTAGGAACTCAACAAACTTCAAAAACCCAGAAATATTGGAGACAGTAAAACTACAAAGATGAAAAACACATACCAGTTGCTCAAGCTTCAAGAAGACTCAAACTTTGAGCTTTCCTCAACTCCTCTTGAGAAAAGAACAGAAACCCATCAACACCATTCTCTGCAAAACTTATTTGAACATTCAACAACCTCCCATTTTCACAGTTAAAATACGTTTAGCTGGCGCAAGAAGATGACGTGATATAAGTCATATAACTCAACCCCACAGGGCTCGTTTTTGCCTCTCAAAGTTTAAAGACCAACGTGAAGCATTCCCTCATGCCTGAAAGCTACGACACTTTTAATATTGGATTTTGTTTTCTGTAAAAGCAACACTGCACAACTTGAAGTAAACTATGTTTAAAAGCAAACATTTGTTCTGTGTCTGGTATGACTTTTGAGTTTTGTGTTTGTTTTCAGAGTGATGATGCAACTTGATTTTGTATTTAACATAGTTGTGGAAATTTAGTGCCAATAATTTGAACCAAATTTTTATTTTTAATTATTCAAAGGACCTACATAGTAAATTAGTATTCAACAATTCATGGTAGGTACAATGCTAAAATTATATCCATATGCATGTCACCATTTGTTACACTCTTCCTTTCTTCGCTTGCCTAATTGTGCCGATACAAATCCAAGTGATTTCAATTTTATCGGCCTGACCGTCAAACTGCATAAAAATATAGTTTAGCCTGAATTTAGAAGGACAACGTAGCATGTCATCCAAAGTTAACATATTGTTGGTGTCCATTTGTGTTTAAACAAACGTAATTTAACCGTTGCGAGTAAATATTCTTGAATTCTTCCTTTCGTCACTTCATGTGTTAAGATGCAAGGAAGTTTCCGATATGTGATTGCATGATAGGGAAATGAGAAAGATTGCGCAGTTGTCAATTGAAAAAAAAAACTCTAGGATAGCTCTGAAATGAATATGGAAACTTGGCTTTTGCCTATATGATGAGAAGCACGAGGGGATTGGTTGAATTGGCAAAGAAAATGACTTCATTCGATTGTAGTTGACAACTAATTTGGTGGCTCATATATAGAAGTAATAGACCCTGACTAAGAATCTAGACGACTTCATCATAATCTTCATTCATAATAAGTTAAGGGACAGCGTATTTGGTATGACACTAAATACAGATACATGCAATCTGATTTAGAAAATTCAACGAATATATCCCAGGAATATTACTAGAGTCGTTGAGCTCATTGCGATCCATGGTTTGCGAATTCCCCATCTCTTTCAGAATTTCTGATCACCAATTATTAGTGAGCTATATAAAATATCCGAGACCTTGACATTTCCTATGTGAAACATAAGCTCGTATTCATATCCGTATTTATATCAAGAAGACATTCCATTTAGTTCAAATATCTTACTATAGGGTAAACGACTGCAACAACCAAGAAATGATGGAGTGGACTGTGGAGACTGGAGAAGTGACTGTGTACACGATTCACATAGGTAAAAAGATCGATGATGCAAGTGCCAAGGGATTCATGACTTGGTAGCTCGAGTTGTTAAATGCACATAACAGACGTGTTCTATGATGTGATGTAATGCAAAGTTAGAGAGACAGACAGGGCACACCATGTCCAGAGTCATGCTTGTTCTTAAAATTGCCCGTCACAATCTTGTTCTAGTTCAATCTAGAGTGACATTACATGTTCTTATTTTTTATGAAAGTATAGTGTTTTAAAGTATTGAAATTTTAAAAATAAAAACTGTAAGATTAGACACCATTTATGATGTGTATCGTAAGAAAAATGCTAGGGACACCAAATTTCTTTACCAAAAACACATACCGAATGACGTGGAATCTGACGTGGAATTATTTTTTACCCATTAATTTCCACTTTGTCATCACAACAAATTAGACAAAAACTATTCTAAAAAAAAACAAAAATGATTAATTAGAAAGAAAAAAAAGTAACAAATAAAAGAAAGAAAATAGAGTCCCTCTCGACTCTTATTTTCATTCATCGTGAAAAAATATACCATTGCTGGGATTTGCTGCATAATAAACTTCGATCCTACTACCATTGATAACCAAAATGAATAAATACATTTTACTGCCAAATTGTGATGATATCGATCACTTTCACCTTCCTCTCTTCCTCTATCTCTTCTCTTCCAAGATAATAATCAAATTAACGATAAAGATCATTGGGATGTTGTGAGGCGTACTAATACAAATAGTGCTTAACGATCCAGAAAAGCTAAACAAAATTTGGTGGACAATATGATATGGTTGATCTGAAAAATTTCAAAAAAATGATGGTTGATCTGAATGTCGACATTCTTTTTTCTTAAGATGAGTTTTAAGGGCTCAAGGTTTTATTTTTATAAGACAAATCTAGTTGTGTTAGAATAGGCTAATTTAGTTTTTAGATAATGGAAATGACTAGCTAATTACATAATGACATGGCATTTAAAGATAATGATATGGCATATGCCACATAATTTGGTATTCTAATTTTGTATAAAAATTTGGTATCTCTAACATCACTCGTATCGTAACCTTCAAAATAAACTTCAAAATAATCCACCAGCTTCCAATTTTGAAATTTAATGATTCCGAAGCATTATGTTCAATTAGTTTATTGATAACATTTATGTTAGATTAGTTGGACACATCAAGTGGATGAATGGGAGACTGGTGACTTCATAGTCAACACAGTTGAATGACCTGGCCTGATGTATCAACTCAAACACTTTCTTTGAAGTTCCCTCGCAACAACTTTCAATTCAACTCTTTTTTCTTTCAGTCGTATATAATTTTGATTCTATCGTTTTGTTTGTTGTTTCTACTAGACTACAACTCTTAGTTCTTGATCTTGACATCTTACATTTTGCCAAATCTGAAAGGCAATTAGTCAATTACTAAATGATGGGTTCCATATTTGTTATGCAGGTAAGCTCCATGCCTCCATGGACCCTTATTGCTTGAATTGATAATATGAAGCCTTATTGCTCCCAACTGGGGAAATATTTATAAAGATATAAGATCCCCATTAGTAGTTCGAATGCTCTATGAAGAGTTTTTAGTTACCTCACCTTTCAATAGAACTAGGTTTTTGTTAGGGGTCGGAGTTTGATATGCTCGGTGAGATGTAGACATTGTCTCATCTTTCTGGTAATTCCAGTAATAATAATGCATGTGTTTATATGACAAGTCCTTAACCATGGAAGGTAATATCACTTGCATGTCAATAGATGTGATACATAGTGATTAGGAATCGTACATAAGCTTGAAAGACTAACTAAGAACGGTCGAGTCGATGGCTTCTTCCCCGAAAAGCCACTCCTTCACCTTGATTAGGCTGCGGCACGGTGTTTGTTTGTGGCTGCTGCTCCGGAGTGGTTGCTCTTCGAGTATTTCCGTTGAGTCGGTAGCTTCTTCCTTGGAATACAACTCCTGCGTATGGACTGCTCTGCACTGGAGCATTGATCTGTGTTCCCTCACCCCAGTAGGCTACTACTTTGTGCCTGCAAGCATTCATTCATCAAGGAAAATGTCTCAAAATATTCTTCCATGCTAGCTCATGCACTGAGGTCCATCACTAAATGAGTGTGTCAACAATTTTGCTTGTCAAAACTGAGATTTTAAACACGATTCATATCGCAGAGCTTAGTGAACGAAATTTGATAGATAAATTAGCCATGTCTTCTTGAAGAAAAAGGATACACCCATAGAGGAGTCTTGAGCGTGAAATTTCCACCAGCAAGAGGATAAAGCACTGTTAGGAAGTAGTAGAGATGTCCTACAATTATCCCTCTTATGGCTGACCTCAAAGAGTTCCCCAGCAACAAATCGATAGCCATCATCACGTAGGGAAGATAGAATCCCTATACCATCCATAAAGGTCAAGAGTCAAGACTCGCAAAATGAATGCACAGAAAAACTTTCTGAAAGTTTCAATTACGAAATATATATTGCTGCAATTTTCATAGCATTTACATAGAATGTAGGCAAAGAGAATAGGTGATATATGTGTACCTTGAAATGAACAAGCCCGTACACGTTAATGCGTGCATCTGGTAACTCACGAGACCAAACATAGACAATCATGAAAACCAAAGAAGACCCCAGAAAATAAGGTCGCATATATGGAACAGCAGACAGCACCTAAAACCAGGTAGAGTACTATATGATGTTAATATCCATTTTTGATATGAAATAAGCATATATTTTGCTGAAGTTTTCTAAGTACCAAAAGCGACATTGCTCCAAAGATGAACATCCACACATAGTCTGCAGTTCTCTTGTCAAAGGGTCCTTTCTCCAGTGACACACCATATTTTGCTCTATGCATAGAAAAAGATGATCAATTAGCTTAATGTGAAGCAGTACCATCATTAAGTTTACGATGTGAAGTTTTCAATAAACGAAGTAACATTTGCCTCTAGATGAGGCAGTATTAAAGTGTTAATACAACCATAAATTTCTAATGTCTATAAAAGCAACTTGTCTCACATTATAAGAATCTCCATAGCATACGGGAGTGAAAAGGGCCCGAGGAATAGGAAATTGGTAAATAGCCTCCAGACCTTCAGTGAATTAATCATCATTAGTAAACATGATGAGGTGATCAGCAAGAACAAGCATTAGAACAAGTATGAGTTCGATTTTCTCTGAACGCTCCTCATATGTTATTTCTTATATGGCAAGAAAAGTGGACAACATGAATTTGAGCAGCCTCTTGGATTACTAAAGACTACATTAGATTTTTGATTTACCTGGTAATGTTTAAAGATAAGGCCATAATCCAGAGAAATGTTCATGTAATCAAAAAGTTGCAGGTAATAGGCACTTGTTGTCATCAAACAGGCAGCTAGAATGGTCTTGCTCACGGGAGGTAGAGATCGGTAGTATCTGCACTTATACGAAGAAATTAGATTAATTCTGTCAATGGACAAATGAAAGATTACAGACTTCGATCGGTTTGTATATACTCACTTCCATAATTTTTACTAAATGTAGCAGAAGAGTGAACATTGATCTTATCCACTATAAAATATTGGAACCTAACAACAATTTTCTTCCTGCTTGTTCCCCAAGATACTAATAGTCTAAAACCCAAGATGATTATAACAAAGTACCAGTGCCAATCCTATAAACTTGAGTACCCAATTCAGATATAAATAGGCTTGACAAAGAACCTACTGTAATCAGTCAAATGAGAAACTATGTACTTAAATCACATGATCATTCAAACTTGATTGATCGAAAGTTCGAAAGCATCATACAGAGAGAAAAAGAGAGATTGCTTACTCCGCTGGTGTAGACATGGCAAAAGAAGCAGAGGAGAAAGAGGATTGAATTGGAGTGCTGCTATATAAACCAGAGTGAATAAATAATGCAACATTTACAACTGTTATATGATATGGATATATTTGTCTTGCATTGAAAATCCAAGGGAGTGACTTTGGAGTCGTCTCAGAACTTAAACGACAGGGTCATAGGCAAGACTTTGATTTTGGCCGAGTCTTCCATTACTAGACCATTTACCACTCACCACCATCTTAATGGAAATACAATGCTGTCTCCACTTTGAAATCTTCTTGTTGTCTAGAGTACCACAGACAACTGGAAGGGTTTACGTATGAGCGCCACATGCCACCCTTTTACTGGATCATGATAATCTATTCTCACGGCAGACTTGACAATTTTTATCTCAGTCAGAAGCTCTTTGCAATTTATTTCATCATATGGAGTTGTTACACAAAACTGTTTATGATACATGACACTAATCTGAGTTTAGGTTACAGAGCTTGAACATGAAAATTGCTGAGGAAGCCTCATATATTCCTTCTGAAGTTCCATGTAAAGAGCCAAAAGAATAAATTTAAAAATCAATGTACATTATATGCATCATAATAACACACCCATTGTTGTTTGTTCTCTATCAAACTTCTGGACCGGTGGCGAACAAGCTGATAAGACCACGGAATACTTGTGCTGATAGTTGGTGTGCTTGAAATGCTTCGCCATCCAAATTCCAAACACTCTCATTGCCAGAAGAAGTAAATGTGAAAGCAGGGGTCTGCATCCATGATATGAAGTATTTACAAGTGAGACGATGTAGATTACAAAAGAGAAATGAAGCATGTTTTGTGAAATCATACCTTGTGGTGTTCCACAAACTTGAAATCAAAAGGATTTCCTCCTTTCTTGGCAAGCTGTGTAAGATGCCTGTATCATGCATAAAAGGCTTTAATATGAATTCACATAGAACTGATAGAAGAAGCAAAATATCTCCAGGACCGGCATCAAAACTCTATGTATTTCTCTCCAAAATAGTCACAACTCTTTAACATGATTAGCAAGCATGACTACCATGTTACTTGGCACAGTGGGAATTAACACAACAAAGCTCCCCAAACTCATCATAAAAAGTTGTTTGGTGATCAAGATCTTGCATAAGCCATCAAAAGATCATAAACTGTAAAACCCTAACTAATTATTAATATTATTATTATTAGTTTCAATAGGGAAACTATATCAGCCATTATCCAACTATCCGAGGAGAGGGCATAAAAAGGAGCACTGAGAGGGGAACTATATATTACCAAAGATAGAGAGCATGAGAACAGTCTTTGATCAATATGAGATGGAGAAAACCATCTGAAAGATGTGCATCAGCCACCAAACCATCAGGTGCCTTTTCATTTCTATTAGAAATTACAGCAGCACCAACACTGAGAAACTTTCCCTTGGAACTAGACCATTTAGTCTCTCCTGCTTGTGAGTAAGGGGTCATACGAGAATCATCTGGGGACCTGTGAGTAGGCTTGGAGCAACAAACTTTGCAGTTGGCACGGCATATCACTTTTTCAGATTTATTAGAGCTCCAAAATGGTCGCTTGCGACCACCAACATTACCTTTCTCAGAAGTCGAATTTATTTCTTCTGATTTTACATCTATATATGCTATTTCGGCTTGATAGGACCTGAACAATATAGGAAATATCTCAAAGTTAGTCAACTTAATGTTAAGCAAAAATACAATTTACAAAATAAAAAATCTGCGGTGTATAATATAGAGGTAAGTAATGAAAACAATCTATGTGGTGTGCGTATGCAAAAAAAGAAACCAATGAAATGCATAGGTACCAATATATGGATCCATACACAGACAATATTCATGGTCTGAGCCCTAGTTGTTATAATTATGGGAGTCCCAGAGTAAAATTTGATGACTAAATAGACACTTACCTGTGCTTCAAAAACACCCTTGTTCCTGCATAATCGTATCTTTTAGGTCCCATCCAACGGTACTTTTCACTCTCTGTAATGACATCTCCATAAAATCCATACCTAAAGATATTGAGCATATGGCTTTTAGAGAACAGCATTTTATGTGAGATATATATTAGGTAAGTTTGCATAAGTCACCATTTTTTATTTTTTTTATTCTGCATGTTATCTATACAGAATTTTGGACTTGTTAGCCTAGGCTTGTTAGCACATAACAATAAGAGATGGTACTGACTATTAGAGCCAGTAAAAGGCAATTGCCGTGATTTGGGTGGATAATATGCAATAACACCAGTTAGAATGAGTACTTACCCAGCAAAAGAAGCCGCATAGCGTACATAAGGTTCAACCTTTGATGTAGTTTCTGTTTTCCACCTCACAACTTGGGCTACATCAAGCCACACTCTTTTACCAAGGACAATGTGAAACACAGATGTTATAGGATCTCGAGCTCCTGTTGTACTGAAAAAAAGAAGAAAGAACGGTGAACACCTTTTGATAGACCAAAGAAAAGGGTATCAGCTGAAATAATAGGAAGACCAATATGCTTTGAGATCAAATATCTCATATTTGGTGTAGTGGAAAAACAACAAGGCAGAAAGATCTTAATGTTGATTAAAAAATGCGAAGGAGTACCACATCACAATGGCATCAGTTGAGCCAGCAGGAATGAGTCCAAATCTTAAATGTTCACTGGGGAAGGAGAACTCAGGCTCTTGATCAGCTGGGTTTTCAAAACAAGAAAAAGCGATAATCAGGTACTAGGCACTAGTATATATACACATATAATTTAATGTAATTTTAATTTTAATCTTCAGACCGCAAGAACCATAACCCAGTCACTTTACTTTCAGATGCATCCAGTGATATGTCACCTTAAACAAGAAATTAAAAGTAAAGTTTGACTTGTATGGAAAAATCTGATTATCATGCTTACTGATATTTGAGACTCCTGAGCCATTATCACTTGAACTTAAGAGGAGAGGAGATTGTTCATTGTTCTGAGAAGAAGCTTCAATAATGGTGTCACTTGGATCTGGATCATTCACAATGAGACTCTCATTACAACTAGCAGAATCAAGGAAATCTGAAGGAGTTGGAGGATATGGAGCTTTATGCCGTGAAGAAAGAAATCCATTAAGAATTTCGTTGAAAAAACCATCACCACCCTGGAAGCAAATCAATTGTCAACAATCACTAATTTGGAATAAGATGGATAAATCCTAAGCAAACTTGAGAATAGACAAAAAGATCATAAGTTACTCACAACAGCTATAACTCCATCATATGAAATAAGTTCCTTATTTCCTATAGTTGCCATCATATCATAGGCATGCCCTGCCCTTTCGGTCACAATCACCTGATGAGGAAGTGACATATTACTTGTTATAGCAGTATGCAATTTAGCATTATCACTTTCTTCAGTAGACTTATTAAATGCAGGATTCCAGCAATCTTGGTTCCCACCAAAATAAAAACAAAAAGCAAATAAAGAAGCTGAACGTTTACCTTTGTTTTCACTTTACCTTTGTTTTCACTTTAGCGCGGGAGAAAATAGGACTCACACTGTCCCAAGTTTTGCAGCCATTTCCCTTCCCACTCATTGGATGAACAAAAACCTAGCCAAGCAGAAAAAGTTTCTGGAAAAGAATTATATTACCACTTTATGTCCCTTTAGATCAACCAACTAAATTACTTATAAATGAAACAAGAAAATGAATTTAGTGTTTAGCTAAGTACAATACATACCAGAAGATTCTTTGGCCTCCCCTGCTGTAAGTCCAGAGAAGCATTGATTTGATGGACCCACATCTGACAAATGTGGAGATCCTTATGACCAAATGTATATGTAGCAAGGACATGAACTGACGGAAGAGTCTTTGAGCTCTGGAAACCATGCACTGTAAAGCGGTAGCTCTGCATCAATGTAAATACACAAGATATTACTACTGGATGAGGGACTTGAAGTTTTGAAGCACACATAACCAGGGAAAGGAAACTGAACGAACCTCAGAGTCATGTTCACGATGACCCTTGAGGCATCTTCGAGCATTCGAGACATTTGGTCCGTGAATCACACCATAGCCGATCAGCTCAACAGCATACACATCTGAAAACTTGATATCGGTCGTTGCAACCTTCGAAGCAAATTTGATGCACAAACAAGTTGAGTCATCCTGATATATTAGACATTAAAGCAAAGCATAAATGTTCACAGTTAAACAAAAGCTACCTGCCTATGATACATTACAATATCAAAGGGAAACAAACACAAGTGTTCAACTACAACAAAAGAACTGATCTTTCCCACAAAACTCACACAACAATGATGAAAATAGAAGAACCCACTTGCCTTAAGGCCTCATAACCATAACACAACCAAAACCAACACAAAGCAACAATGATCAACCATAGCTAAAGGACCAATCTTTTCCACAGAACTCATACAGGTATCAAAAAACACAACAACCCAATTCCCCTTGAGGCCTAATAAGCACAAGCCACACCAAAACCAACACAACCAATACAAAAAGAGCATTACTTTCAATCCTGAAGTAGCAAAAGCACCATTTTTTATCAACCCAAAACATGAAAACAAACAATGGGAAAGACTAGCTAGAAGAAGAAGCTTACATTGTCCAATGGCTCAAGCAATGTCCAAGACAACCCATCAGAGTTGAAGTTGAGGCAAACTTGGCCAACGTGGTCCAATGAAAGCGTGCAGCTCAGAATGGAGGGTTGGGAATCAAGCTGTGAATGTGGGAGAGAGCCATCTACATCGTCTCGTTCCATTCAGAAGGACATTAGAGGCTCAAAGGGTGATCAACTAATCGAAAAATGGGGAGAGAGGAGAAAAGAAGAAGGTGGAAAATTCAGAAACCGGTGACGGGTTTTGGAGTTTTGGCAGATTCCGGGAGGAAATATGCGTTAAAAAGTCGTTGGTTTTGGCGAGCTCGTTGGTTCGGCAAGAGATCTATATTCAATATTAAATTCTCTTCTTTCTTGTTTATCCCTTTTTAAATATGTTTTTTTTTTTCTTTCTTTATTGACTAGTAATTTGTTACATATATTTTGGTGGAACACGTCTTAAAAATCATGCTCTACAAATAGTCATGTTATGACAAACGAATTCTTGTATGAGAAAGATAAGCATATTTTGATATTTCATTGCATTTCATAAGTGCTCCCATGTTATCTTCTGATGCAGCGAACTATGTTTCGTACGTACTTTGTTATTAGAAATATTTCTAATTTCATCAATTAGTGAAAAATGATTTGTTACCGTAGAAATGTATTGGTCTTGATTGTATTGAATCACAATAGCTACATATATATGGTGCACACATGTAGGTAGAGAATAAGTCTACAATCAATACAGAATGATGCTGATGAGACGAATCAAGGTAGAGAATCAAGGTGCATTTTGAGACGAATCACTTTCATGGTAATGACAGAAGTAATCACAAGAGTGATTCTTGCTAATACCCCCCTTCAAACTAGGCGTGCCTGCACGAATAAGTTTGCCAGCAAGTAGAGAGTGACGTAGCTTGTGGAGGGGTTTGGTAAGCATATCTGCAGGTTGATCTTGAGATGGGATGAAGCAGACTCTATGACTTCCACTAGACACTTTTTCCCGGACAAAAGATGTCTCGTCGGATTTTCGGATTTCCTTTACTGCGACATCTACCAAGGATGATTATTGCCATACAGAAGTAACTTCATTATCAGCTTAACACCCACACGTATAAAATGTCGAGATATTAAGATGAAATTAGCTACAAGACATAAATCTGGTAATGTTTCCAGCCCGGAAAGATAAATAAACTCAACAGCATTGAAATTTGACTATACAATCTTATGAACTCATTCTTTAGAGATGTAATGCCTTTTGGTTTTGTATTGTTGTGTCCATCAAAAGTCTTCTCTAAAATCTATACAGAGCTGGAAAAGAATACATTGTACCTACATTGTAGGAATGACTGAATGAGGTTGATCTACTGGGAACAATAAAGACTTGATGTACCACCTTTATCTGGTCAGGGCACTACAGTGTAAACCTTCACATCATCCATGTCTGGGTTTCTCACCGAGTACTGAAACGTCCACCCATGGCAAGCACCAGCATGCACGCCGTTCTTATTAATTGCAAAAACAGCTCCCACAAAATCAGGGAATTTTCGCGCGATGCGTGATATTGCATCCTTGGCAGCAAGCTTAGGCTCCATCCCCAATCTCATACTCTCCACAACTTGATAACTGTTGGGTAATCAAACAAAGTACATTGTCAGGTTCATAGAGTGAAAGTGACTAAATGCAGTGGAGGATCAGCAGAAGTTTGCTAATGGATATACACTATCATGACAACAAAACCAGAGACCAATTGAGGACAAGATACACAAAGTCAAAGTGGAAAACCAAGCATCATATAGACTTGTAAAACATAGATAACATAACGAGTGCATGAACCACATAAGAAACATTGAGAAGTAGTTTCCACATTAAGTAACCAGAGCTGAAAACAGGATGGCTAAGATTGGTTCTTCTATTTGGAACACAAGCCTCAATGCAGCAGCTTATAAAGCTTCTCCTTCTACACTTACAAACTCAAGGCATTGTTTTGCAGGGTAAATAATGATCAAGGCTTTGGGAAAATGCACTCAGTGACTCATAACACCCAAAGGGATAGTAAAATTCAGAATTGTTGACCAATTGACATCCCACAGCAATATCCCAATGCTTCAGCCATCAAAGGAATATTTTCTTTAAACGAAAAACCCAACAGACCAGGAACAAAAGTTACCAGCAATTCAGATAAAAACAAAAGGTTTTATTTTCATTACCACGGAAGGAAACGCATCATTATGTCACCATCTCCAGTTGCACCACAAGCACCCACTTCATCATCAGCATATGAAGAAGATCCTGCAATAGGTCCATCACCCACCCTGCAGTAAAGAAAGCAATTCCTTAGTACTTAAAACTGTGAGTGCGGTGATAAATTTGACAATTCATCATTATTTGATTAGATTTTATGACACCAATCCAGTCGTATCTAACAGCAACAAGCAAATAGGCAGATAGGAAGCCAACCATTTGTATCTTGTATAAAGGCTTTGTGATATACACACACACACACAGAATTTTACAGAAGCTGAACCAAAATTCACAAAAGTAATACTTATGATAATAACTTAATAACAAGTGCTGTAACTTTTACATATAAGATGAACCAGTAAACTGTCAAGGTATAACTAACCTCCCTGGGATCTTAAATGTAGCTCCATTAGTCGATGTACCAACAGCAATGTGACCCATCTGGACAAGAAATGGTGACTTAGTGTAATCAAAGTTTACAACAAAATCTAGCAGAGATTATTAACTTACTTTATCAATAACTGCCATTGATATGGTGTCATGGTTGTGAAGACCAATATGAGAACTTGATCTAATATTTCCTACCGGAGTGGTGTTTGAACATGTCTCATCATAAAGGCCTACGAAGTCCTTTGCATGATAAGGGCCACATCCACCTACAGGTACGACATCTTTCCAAAAGTTAGGTTGGCAGTGATTTTCTTTCCATTTAGTCCACTTCTCCATAGACTCTGATGAACTGAGGTTTGTTGGTCCTGAAAGACCCATTGAAATGGCAAACACTGAGGCTTGCTCTCCGACAAGCAGAGTGTGTTCGGTATGTTGCATAACTAATCTAGCAGCTTTGATTCCATCTTTGACATACCTCATGGCAGCGACAGCTCCAACCTCCATCGTCACCTATGGATGTCCTTAGCAAGACATATAACAGATAATCACTAATCAGAGCAATCAACATAACAGGCGGTAATACAAGAACAAGGACAAAAACAGAAGGGATATGTGAATATACTGCTTACCCCATCCATGACCAGAGCATCGATTGTCGTCTCTCCATTCTCATCTGGACTCCCACCAGGCCCAACTGTCCCAATAATATGAATATATGATTAGTAAAATTTTGCCGATGATAGCTATGCATCTCATCAACATGACAAATCCTAATATCAAAAAGACTTTTGAGCTATGATTTCACCACTTGTTTGTTATACAAATGTAATATCATTTGAAGTTGCATAGTCCAGAAGAAGCAACACTGAAATATTACTCTAGTTTTTCAAGCAAATCCAAGAAACTAACAATTAAACTAATGTCCGTAGCTAACTGAATCATGAATCTCACTATCAATTAGAGAAGCAACACTTCCTCTTCTAATGCACATACAAAGCAGATAAAAACTAAATTCAGCATTTACAATTGAACACTAATCCAATCATTCCCAAGAGCACAAAAAACACTGATGAAATTTTTCCAACTCAAGTGAATCAGAGATTGAAGCTTTACCTGTACCATCACATCTGAGTTCCTCACAAGCAGAACAGCCCTCGACAACTGCATCAACTGCAGAGAGCCCATTATCCACAGCCCTCCAAGCAGCTCTGACAGCCTCTAAGAAAGGCCAAGTGCTCACCACCACAGGGTATTGCCCAGAATTCAAAGCTTGGTGCCCTGTAACCTAATAACCCATGAAAAAGCAACATCTTTAATGAGTAATTATATTCAACCAAGCAAATCTGGGTGTTTCTGGAAAACCAAAACCAGTAAAGCACATAACTTTTTCATATTTCCTCCCATTTCGGAGAAACCCAAGTAGTTGAAACTGAAAGAAGACTAAATTGTATGATCTTGTATTTACCAGGAAGAGTAGTGAAACTGTGAGGGTCAAAAAACAGGTAGAGCTCAGAGTTGTTCTGGTAGGCATGATCGAGTGTGGTGTTGATTATTTTCATTTCAAAAGTTAAAGATGCTGAATATATATGTCATCTGGACTCTGGGCTTTTTAGGACTAGGTTTGACTTGCTGGTGAAGAAGCAATTGCTTCAACTCGTTTGGAAGTCAAACCACCAACATACTCCTTGTAAAATCTTTTTGTACGAGTCTTGAACATTGTTACTTGGACATGGAGCATCTATGTACTGTAGGATCCAGACAATGTGACATGGAGCATCTATGTACTGTAGGATCCAAAAAAAGTAAATTAGCACCCCGAAATTAATAAGAAATCTTAATATCAATTCACTATCGGCTAGATGAATAAAGATTCGAACAGTTATAAGTTTTTAAGTGATCACATTTATAATTGTTTGAGACATATAATCATATCGATGACGACACTCAATCACCACACTATTTTACTATTTGAGATCATGGAATTAGGATAACTTAGGTATAGAGGAATGAATTTAAACATTTATAAGTTTGTAAGTAAACTGACTAAAATTTGTTATTTAAGACAGTCACGCAGACGATCATATCGATGATGACACTCGATCACCGCACAAGTCTCTATTATTTGGGATCACAGAAGTAGGAAAATTTGGATTATAGGAGCATGGAGTTGATGTAGCTAGATTGCACTATTGCACTATCACATTTACAGGCATGACTGGTGCTGGCAGATCGAAAATTTCAAAACAGTGGCTTCGTCCGTACTCAGAATTGGGGCTGCACCATATTGCCATGACCTATCCATCTTTGAAGCTCTCAAAATTATGGAAAATGTGACATGATCCGACAGTGTTGATATATACGTACGTGCATGTCCATGTAAAATATAGTTATGTTAAGTTCTTGAGTTCTTATTGATCTGAAATACAAACTTGTCCCTAATAATGCAAGATCTTACATCAGTACATCACAATAAGTCACTTATCGAAATGTCTGTCATCGATAGCAAAAGATGCATTGCCATGCATTGTTCAAAGACGAGCTGCTGCTGCAGCATCAATGACGTCCCCCTTCTCAAACTCATCAGGTTTCACGTCAAGACCACAAATGTCGTTTAGGAAACTGCGAGTTCCCACAGCGGAGACACAGTCGCTCCCACACACACGCACTGCCTGACTGCCTGTGCAACAGGAAATAGATTCGAATTCATTGACAAATAATCTGACCATATTACCTAATTAATTAGTTAATCACATAAATTATTATGCAACAACATAATAATAAGAATAGCCTAAGCTAAGGACTTGGAATTGCAGATGCATCATGGATGGTAAATGATGAATTGGACCCTTAAAACATGTATATATAGGATTAAAGTGTTTGGTGCATATATAGTATACAAGACGGGCATGAAGAGCAAACTAAGGTGATCGAGATAATCGAGTAACGTACATCACAATAGTAATTGAGCTATTTTTCGCAAAACTCATACGGAAACTCATCCTTATCAGCAAGGAGAGATTCAGACCCAGAAGATTATATTGGAGGAATATTGGAGGTATAGCTGTGATTTACAAGTATGGTTGTATCCGAAGGATACATGATTGCTGTGGTCTCCTAGATCCAAAAATACGTATATGGCTGCTGTTGTCTGTTTCCAGACTTACCTATTACAGTTTATATATAAAATTGGGCTCTTCTTTTTACGGGGGATGTATACGGTTAAATGTCATTAACTCGATCCCTTCTAGGATTTCTTTCACTCAACCACCATATTGCATCATGCACACACTCTTAATTACTCATCACGTACTCCACCAAATCAATTACCCAGAATATAAACCAAACTAAGAGCCGGCAAGAACAAACATCTCCCAGTACTGCAATTCTTCACTAACCTGAACTGAGAAGCAATCAAACAACTGAAACAAGAAAATCAAAAATCGGGTAAAGCAAACTCAATGCCAAAACCCAGAACAAAAGGAGATCTTGGCACATTACTTTAAATACTGCAGGGGAGATGATATTTAACTGATATACAAAGGAAGTATTTGAATATCTCAAATGCAAATATAAATTACACAAAAGGGATCTACGGAATAGTCATTTTTGTTAAACCGAATTAGCTAGGGGGAGTAGCAGAGCTATTATCTTTCGCCTTGTTTTTTTTGATACGATTATCTATCGCCTTGTTGATGTCCACTTCAATACCACAATGTTCCGGAAGCACACTGCCGTAGAACTTTGCGTTCCATGTCTCACCCTCTCTAATTGCCTGCCCAGGAAAAGAAAAAGATCATACATGGATGATGTTGCATCCAATATATGAGAAACTTTGCAATACATCCAAACACAATTGAGTTTTACAAGGAGTGACTGAATATATACCTCCCAGAATCTGTTCATCAAAGAGTCGCATTGCCACTCGGGAAACTCATATTCAGTTATGCAAACAATTTCAGACCCGTCTGGATTTGTTTTTGGACGACGAACAACCTTAGCAATGCCATCTGGACACATCTTTACAAGCTCATCTTGGCGCTGACTCCGAGTTAATACTATCAATGTTCAAAACATTAGCATGTAGACATAAAAATGAAATAAAGAATACACAAATGTGACAAAAGTTAAATTTTTCAAAATAAAGCCAAAAAATTGTCTTTATGAACATGGGTGTAGTAGCTACTATATGACCAGAAGGGTCTCAATTTTTCAAACCTTTTATTTTAACCAATCACTCCTTTTGGAGCCCAAATCAGTAAAACACCCAGATCTGCATATACAGTTCATACTTGATCTAATTGCAAATGGGAAACTGTTAACAGAATCACTTTGAAGCCGAATAATACATACAAGTCCTCCTCCTGAAAGTAACTCATATGTATACGTACCAAACACCAATTAAGATCAATGATCAAGCCCTAGCAATTTCAGACCAAATTACTCATTATTGCTCCGTCTAGATGATCGAAGAACTGAGAAAACCCAATAGGGGAAATATAACAAACCCAGAAATTGAAAACAAAAACAAAGATTGATCATCGACTCGTTGTAGATATCAACTCTAATTCTCTTCTTAAAACATCATCCGATGTGAGAACCCTAGCTAGATATACGTACAGATCGGATCGAGAAATTAAAAATAAATTTAAGGGTCGCCACAAACCTGGACCGGAGAACACAAGACCCATCAAGTTCCGACCGCCGCCAGCTATGGAGGGGGAAGTGATGTGTGGGGTAGAGAAGAGAGATGATCAATGGATTTGATGAACAGATACGGAGAGTTATATTGCTTTATGGTTTAGGGTTTATGGAGACTTGGAGAGCACTATCGAAAAAAAAAGAAAAAAAAAAGAGAGAAGCAAGAGTATAGTAGAGCAAGTCAAGTCTTTACATAAAAGAAAACAATTGCCCTCAATCTAAAAATAACCCTTTAGCCCTCGATCCCTAAACTCTGCGCAGAGCTTGGAAATCACAATCATATGGGTCGCAATCGTTCTCGTGCAGGAGGAGGAGGAGGTTAGTGTTAAATCTCTCTCTGTCATCGATCTGTAGGGTTTTTGGGATTTGGGTATGCGATCTGACCGCGTTGTTATTATCTTTCAGGATCGCTTACCAGAAGAGGAAGATCGCTTAATTACAGAAGTGCAGGTATATGTGGAATTGGTCTTAATATATAGTTACATACATATTAAGCTAACTGGTTGTTGATTCCATTATTAGGTTATGGCTTGAGTACCAGCCAGCAACAAGAGGCTCTTATCAAGAATTCTCCTAATCCCGGGGCTGCTTATATCGTTCATGGTTCACAGATATCTCAGGGTAATAGATATCCGTATGATCAATGCGAAAGATTTCTCAATTACCTCTATGATGTACGTTACTTCTCACCTCTATTTTGCTCCCCAAATCGTATGCAGTTTAGGGTGGACTAATAATCTCAATAATGTGATTGATTAGATAGTATATATGGTCAGATTTGTCTTATTTCCTGTTGGACAGGTAACACGATTGTGTGGGAGCGATTGTCACCTTGCTCACGCATATAGAGATAGCACAAGGATCTTTTGTGGTATTGATGTGTTAACGGATCATGAATTAGAGAAGAAGAAGAAGAAGGCCACTGATGCAGCAGCAGCAGCTCATCTTTGAACAAGATCAGTTACTGATGATAACATAAATAGCTTATCAAGGTACACTTATGCCAGCTCATGCATATGAGTACGTTGATGAAGGTTGTAATGCTCAGACATTTTCCTGTATTGTATTATCGATTGTGTGTCTACGTACTTTCAACCTTCAAATGTCTCTTAAATATTTCTAAATAAAGACTGAGTTATGCAAATGTCTCTTCAATTTGGGCGTATCTTTGGTGAGAGGCCTGTCTTTAAGAGAAAACAAGTTTGGAGGTGACTTGATTGTATATGAAGAGACTCCTACTTTGGATGGTTGTAATGGTTTTACTTCTAACATATATTACGGCACAGTTGAAGGATTAATGGGTTTTCTTTTTTGTCCTTCATTTTCTTTTGAATGAACTTAGACGTTGCAATTCTTCATTCTCTCACTTGAGTGCCCCTAAAATAAGATTCGAGGAAGACGCTAGTTCCTGGTTGCTCATTGTTTGCTTGGTTTGATGGTATCTTAATAATGTCCTGAAAGTTTAGCATGTTGGATAATGCCAAGGAGTTTGAGGGTTTTCTATAGGACTCTGCTGATCATTGTCCTTGATATATAAAATTGACGCACCATGTCTATACTGATGACTTGTTAGTCTCACTGAAATGTTACATCTCTATCTTGTTTTATAAAGCATTCACTGATATGAATTAGAGTCAAGTCGTAATTTTTACAGTTCTGATAATAATTTCATCTTGCCTAGTCATGTTAAATGCAGCATCTATAATTATAGCAGCAGAACATTTCTCTCCAAACCTCTTTAACTACAGAAGGAAATACTTACTACAAACCGTGATTACATTCCCAAAGGAAATACTTGCTACAGATTGCAGTGATTACATTCCCAAAGGAAATACTTGCTACAAACCGTCTATTGTGGCATTTGATATTAGCAAAGGGGCATCAACAATGCTAAGAGTACCCTACGAAGCAAGGAGGGATATTCATGATCAAAGTTGTAAGATGGGTATCTACAAGTGGAAGAGTAGGAAGATTTCCTTTCAATCAATCTGTTTAGTTAAACCCAGCAGTTAACAATTGCTATTATCAAATCCAGATGATGAGATGATATATGAAATTTCAAATTCCCCATACCTTATTTCTTTTTCGTTGTACCAACTCTAGTTTGGGATACTGAACAAATGAATAGAGGTTTCATATTCAGGAATAATATTTTAATCCTAATAACCTTGATCATGCAGCTAGCTTTACTTTACTGACAACATAATTCAATGGAGTCACAAATTTACTTCTTTGTACAATGTGCTGAGCCAATGTAGACATAGTCCACCGCCAGCTGAATCCACCAAGCTCAATATGAACTGATGTCATTAGGAAATTTACAGTGTAAAGATGCAACAGTAAGTTAGAAACTAACTTCCCAGAGTAAAATAATATAGACAGAACTCATCACACATTAAGTTCTGTATTATTTGCAAGATTTCAGTGCTGCAGACTAACACTCATGCTAAGAACTGTACAGTAACTTTCCTTTCCCCAAGCAAGTAATTCAAGCTTTCCCCGTACTTCAAATGTCCAAATGGAGAGAAAATTGAACCTTTTTGGGATTGGCAAAGAAAATAACCTCTACTATCCAGATCATCTCAACCAAAGCTTTCCCTCTTGATAATTTCAGTTGAATTAGATGATGTCAGAGAAAACCAGGGCAACTCATGATGTCACCTCCAGACTGTTTCATTTGCATCTGTGAATATCGCATTGTGATGTTCCATGAGACACTGAACAACCTCGATAGCACCCAAGTCGATAGGCACACCATCATCCAAAGGAATGGAATCATCTGCAGTATCATCTTCATCTATAACAACAAAATTTTAAGTTAGGTAAAAGGAAAACAACCATCAATATCACACATATTTAGTAGGATTTCTAATTATAAACATCAAATTCTCAATTTCTATCCTTTCTAGTTTCCTTTTTCTTCATAGAGTTGGCCCATTTTTTCACACTGTCACATAAATCCAATTACAAAGAAAGGGGAAATGTAAACGAACACTAAAGCTTTATCAATCAGTTAGCATTACTCAACTGGAAGAAAAGGCGATCAACATCAACTATATACAATAGTAATATACAGAAAATGACAAAGCTTTAATGGCTGAGTAATTTTACAACAAGTACAGTTAGAGTTATCCCAAATCTATGTCTAAAGGATATTTGATGTACTAAATACATAAAGTGCTTCCCAAATCTATTTGATATTATATATGCCAGTATTCTTATTGTCCTCTACTTAAAGGAAACCTAATTCTTCCTTCAAATTCTTACTTTTAGAACCCTGAGAGTATGGAATGAAGCACTCACCAGAAAGCATGTCCCATGCACTATAAGTAGGCTCTGGATCCGAGTTTTTCTTGGAAAGACCTTCTGATGGTTTATTCCAATACTTTTTATATAGCTCTGGTGCCCTACCCTTCTGCCAAATTATAACAGGGGCCATCTCCATTGCAAGACTTTGTGTGTCCATCTGTACATAAATTTAAATAACTGAGAACTTGTATCAAATATCTGGCTATGAATAAATGTCCATGTGTAGTAGTAGAGAGAGAGAGAGAGAGAGAGAGAGAGAGGTATCATGCCTTGTTGAGAACCAACTTCTGGCTAACACGCATCAGTAGTGCAGTAATGAATTCCAGTGTTGTATAGTTTACAGTAGGAAGCCTCTTCAGCACGTTTCTCATTGTATTTGTGCTAGACCGAGCACCTCTGATATCATTATAAAGCTCAATTGTAGTCAATGGCTCAGGAAGGGTAGCTAGGTAACATTTGATTAGAGCCGCTACATCAATTGAACTCAAACCCTCTGGTAATGATGCATTTGAATCTGATATAGGTGATATTACAACATTATACTCCTTACAAATCGAACAATCCAGAGACTTCGTTCTAAAAAAAAGAAGAAAGAAAACACACAAGCACGCCTGCACAGACAGTCAGACAAACACTTCGCATACCTTGGTTATACATAGAAATCAATTGTTGGATAACTTTTTTATCTCCCTCGCCTTTAAACAGATATGGTGTGTTTAGCCCTGGTAACAATGACAAACAAATTAATCATCTTGAAATGGTAATTCATTGCATGAATATAGATTTTGCCAGGATGAATGCATGTAGCTAAATGTCCGCATATCCTTGCAGACACATATATGCATGTGTATACAGCAGAGTAAACCTAAGGTGCAGCACCTGATAATACGAGATAATCTGCACATTTCACCAAAATATGAGGAATAGGCCTGCTAGATTGTTCCCGTTGCACAGTAACTTCAAGTGGAACTCCAAAAACTGCAAATAGAAAGTAAATTGACCATTAGCATCCATGCCAGCATTATAGGAAACTAATACTGTAACATACAGTCTTGTAGGTAAGCACACAAACCACCAGACGATCCTATAGTTTCTTCTTAAACAAACATTGCCTATTGATAATTTCGGACTCTTTTGAAAGAAATTTAGCTACAACATCAACCTTACAGCTATGCATACAAATAAAGTTAGAACCATGTGACAAATGGTATGCTATCATAACCTTAGATGTCAAGAAAACATATATACTTAATCTTCCTATCACAGATTTCATGCACAAGTTTTATCATCTATCCAAAATCCAGATTCTTCCGATCATAGTGTATATTGCCTTGCTTGAATAAAAAGCTGATCTAAGAGGAAGCCAGACAAGGGTCAATGAACACTAATGGATTATCTAAGCAAGTCATAAATCTCTCACAATCCGCATCCACACTATGGTCAGTATTACAGTTTCATCAAATTACTGGAAATCTCACAGCTAAAATACTCTCAAATATTTAGTTAAGTTTATGCCAAGAAGCAGGGCACTGTGGAAGCAGTATAAGATTATAGAAACTTACCATCAGTGCTTGCAACACCCTGAAAATGGAAGGAAGAGAAATTATGATACCTCCAAAAATGTTTATAACAAAGAGAAAAAAGAACAGAAGAAACTTTCTGTACAGTCTATACCTTCTGCCATCTTTCAATGTCACTCAGAATAGTTTTGCTTTTTTGGGCAGTCTTCTTTGCCACCTGAGATATTAGCACATCACATGTGTCAGCTATAATACCCACTTCATACATATGACTATTTCATGGATAGTGTCATAGTGCAGGCTGAAATTGTTTTGACTCTAGCATACAACTTTTCTATTTCAGCTGCTACCTAGTGTGTTTCTTGAAAGAACTTAATACTGATAAAAATAAGCTAGTTGGGAATGAAGCCATCAATTATATTTCCCAAGATACTTAATCAACACAGTGCTGAAGTAGATGGGAGTAGAAACCCACGACCATTACCGAATCCAATTCTGCTTTTGGGCAATAGGCTCTAGATATCTAAGGTGAAGTAGGATGGATGATATATCTCAGATTTCTACCAGGTTAGAAGACTCCATCAAGGTAAGATTTTATATCCTGAACTAAGAACCGTTATGTTCCTTACACATTAGAAGAAAGATATCAGACCCCTTTGAATAGTAAAGCAGCCTTGTACAAGCCATAATTATACTGGATATAAACTTTTACCACATTGTAAAGTTCTAGCAAAACTACCTCTTCAACTTTGATCTTTCCAACTGACACCTTGTCCTTTGTCTCTGACAATCCCTTCCTAAACAATGTGCCAGTCGTAGCAGCAGCGGTTATAAGGCGCTCCTGCACAGCTTGCCTCGTCGATGGCTTCTGAAGAATCGCCCATCGACTCTTGAACATTGACCCAACTCGCCCCGCCATATCAGAGACATTAACTTTTGCATCCTTTGTCACCTCCTCGACAAATGTCCCAGCCGTTTGTCCAGCTTCCTTAATCTTAACCCCTGCATCCAAATTCAGCTATAACAACTTCTCCTCAATAACCAAAAGGACACCAAAACCGTAAACCATGAAACCAAAACGTACCTGAGGTAGAAAAGAAATCAGTAGCCTTCTCCTGCCACCGCGGCGACACAGCAGAAGGCATTTCCAATCAGTAGCAGCCTCAACAATCAAACTTTAAAATGGAACAACACCTGTTAAGCCTGTTCTGAACTAAACCCAGTACCACAAAGAAGAAAAGCAATCAGCTTTGGACATCTCATATAGCATAGCAATCATATCTGTTCTTGCAACAACAAAAAATAAAGCTTTCTTGTTTGTTAGTTTGTTACTGAAAAATTAAGATTCTAAACTCTAAACAAAGCCATTCAATCTACAGAATCATAGTACAGTTAATTCTATCTTTCAAAATCTCATCTTTATTAATAACAGTATCAAATTCAAAAGCTAATCAATAGTATCAGATTCCCAAACCCCTCCTTCGTTTTCAGTACAGATAATTCTTAAAGCAAAAACCAATATCAATCAACCTGATCAAACCCAGTACTACTAATACAGATAAAAATCCAATATTTGGATAATTAAAGAAAAAACAAGCACCCTAATTTGCAGAGAAAAAGGAGCTACCTTTTGATCAGGGAAGAAGGAAGCTGGAACCGAATAATCGAAATTCAAAGGTGAAAAATGAAATTAGGAAGAAAGAAAAGAAAAATGGCTGCTTTTTAGAGAGAGAAAAGCCAGGTCATTCTAAATTTTCGGAAATTTAAATAGGCTGCTCAATGGGGTCGTGACACGTGGGTCGTAGACTGAGATTTTTATATATTCTAATCGGACGGCAGTGACAGCGCCTACGTGAAAGGTATTACGTTGGTTACATTTTCTGTTCTTATATGGTCGCCTATTTTGAATATCAATTGATTTTGTAACGATTTGTTTTGAATTTTAGTAATAAACGTGAATGTAAGAGATACAACTTCCTCTAAAGAATAAACAAACAAATATAAATACGAGTCAACTATGTGTTTGGATAAAATAGTTGTTACATTGTCAACTATATTGTACTTTAGAAATCATTTACTGGAAACTATTTTATCTTGACAAATTACGATGAAAATGTTGAAAAGTTCTTATGAAAGCCGAGGGTGAGGTATGAGATACTCATGTATATGCTGCGGAACAATAATCAAGCTGCTGATGCAAATGCACTAGCCTGAGAGAACGGGTGTTAGTTACGGTAAGAGGATGTGCCTTCTTAGCCCATATCTAGCTACCATTTATAGCTAGTGAGAGGCGTTTGATCGAGGTATTTAGGAGGGATGTGAGTAGAAAATATATTTCCATGTGTTTGGGTGATGCCAAGGCTACAATGGGTCAATTCCTAACTATGTAATCTTTTTTTCTATGTATAAAAGTTGGATTCTTTCTCAAAAAATTGTAAGAAATTTTTTTCCCATTACATTGTTTTAGAAAGGTAAGCACGTTTAATATAATCGAGACGTGCAAACCGTGTATGGGAGATGTATATCGATGGTAGACATAAATTTTCCACTCTCCTTCCTATCAAAACATCAGCAATTATAATGGACAAGAACACTCCTCCTTACCAAAACATCAACGATTACAATAGACAATAACCTATAGAGGTTGAACCATAACCTAATCCACCTCGATACATCTTTACAATTAACCTCAAAAATAAACAACTCATTTCGGCACTTTACACCAAAACTATCAGCATACATGAAAACACAAACCTCTTCGTTACATTGACAACAAGACATATATGATTGACGTTAAAACTAATAGTCCCTAGAAACACAACTAATCATGACACAACCACATGACCAACGACACCGAACCTAACATAACCCTAAACCCTCAGTCAATGCTAAGGGGCGAATAAAACCAAAGAAAACCTAAAATAAATATTAAATAGTTATATTTTATCTTAGTGTTACCCTCTCACATTTTCACTTTTTAGACCGTTTTTTGTCATAGCTAGTACCAAAAAAAAAAAAAGACATAATCAATGAACGGGCTAATGAAATCCCGGCCCATTTGGAAATGGAAATCATTATCCATTTGGAATGCCCTAATCCATTTTTTGCCCTTTACGTATATCCAAGAAAGAAAGGGATTTCCTATTCGTGTTGGTGAACATCGAATATATATATATATATATATATATATATATATATATATATATATATATATATAATCATTCAAGGCTACAAGACCAAAATGGTTCTGAAAATTCTGAGTCAGTGATCCAGCGAAAGCTTCAAGAAAGATGCAAGAAAAAAGAGAAGAGTCTCGTGCGATGAAGAACAAGATCGACATAAAGAGCATGGACGATAAGCTGAAGAAGCATGTCGATCGAGTATTATGTGACATGGAGAAGAAGAACAAGAAGACAGAGATAGTTGGAGCGATGGCAGTACAGAAGCCACAAGAGTGGGCTCTCAATCCTGCAAAGCTTGTCATAAACAAAGAAGCCTTTGCTCGTGGAGCTTTTGCTACAGTTCACAAAGGTCGTTACAACGACGAAGAAGTTGCCGTTAGAAAGCTAGACTGGGGAGAAGATGAGGGAGGATTCTTGCAAAGAGATTTTCAGCGCGAGATTTCTGTTTGGTACAGCCTTGATCATCCGAACATTACTAAGTGCATCGGAGCTACAACATTAATGGTTGGTAGCTCTGCTTGTGTAGTTGCGGAGTATGTTCCTGGAGGTACACTCAGGTCTCACCTCAAGAAGTTTCGCGAAACGAAGCTGAAATTCAAGGTTGTCTTGCAACTAGCATTGGATCTTGCTAAAGGGTTGAGCTACTTGAACTCCAAGAACATTGTGCACAGAGATCTGAAATCAGAAAATTTGCTTCTTGATAAAAATGGGAGAGTAAAGATAGCAGATTTCGGTTTGTCACGTCTTGAGGCTTCGATATTGAGTGAGATGACAGGCAAAACCGGCACCGCTGCATATATGGCCCCGGAAGTATTGGAGTCTAAGCCTTACAACAAGAAGTGTGACGTTTATAGCTTTGGGATTTGTTTATGGGAGATTTGCAGCTGCCAGATGCCCTACTCAGACTATTCACAAATGTCAGAGGTAACTTCTGCTGTTGTGTACAACAACTTAAGACCACAGATACCGAAAAGTTGTCCAAGCTCCTTGGCCAAAGTCATAAAAAGATGTTGGGATGCAGATCCAAGGAAAAGACCGGATATGGAGGAAGTTGTTACCATGTTAGAGGCGATTGAAAACTCAAAGCATCACCATGGTTGCTTCTGCTTCTCCATGCCGGAGACTAAGTATATAGGTAGCTAGCAAATCATACATGTAGATAATACAAGATACAAGTATTTACGCTGAAATCACAATTGTTTCTTTGTAACTTGATTATAGTTACTTCATGCAAAATTCAAGATATACTGTTAGTGACTTGAGTTTTTGCTTATCGTAAGAGAGCCCTTGTGTACGTTTGTCATGCATAGTGATGCAAGTCTCTTCTTCACTAACAATCTGAATTCAAGTTGGCATAATTTTTGAAGTATCAAGTTACAATTAGCATTGGTTTTGGAAGTTCATGTACTTCATTCATGCCATTCATATGTTGGATGTGATCATAGCTCATTGTTGATTACTTGTAAGTTATAACCAAAACAAAAGGTATACCAAAATGAAGAATGTTGGATTTTTAGAATCAGGCCATGCCCATAAAAAGATGTATTGATCCATTCAATTCTGCAATCCTAGTGTAATGTGACTGCTACATCCCTAGCTAGTGTATCTTCTTCATCAAGCTTCATTCTTGGTCTCCTTACCAACATCCCCAACAATTCTCCTCCAAAACCAGTGCTCAACCCACACTGATTCCATTGTCTCCATCGGCACATTCTTTGTCTCCGGTAGAAAGAAGTACACAAACAGTGTCATCACCATCACCCAACCTCCGAAAAAGAAGAAAATCCCAGCTTTGAAGTGGCAAAGCATAGCTAGAAAAGTTTGAGCAACAATAAAAGTGAACAAAAAATTCACCATCACATTGATACTTTGTCCAGCTGACCTAATCTCTAGAGGGAAAATCTCACTAGGAACCAACCACCCTAGAGGTCCCCAAGACCACCCGTATCCGGCTACGTATATGCCAATCAAAACCAGTACCAAATATGCATACCCTGTGCTCACTCCACCATGATCACCTAGTTGAGTTGCCATGACTCCCCCTACCATCATTTGTGACACCAACATTTGAAGTCCCCCACCTATGAACAAGGCCCTTCTGCCAAACTTGTCCACTATAATCATGGATATGAAGGTTGCTATTGTGGCAACTACACCAGTCATGACAGCAGACAAAAGTGATGCACTTTCACCTAAGCCAATTGTTCGAAAGAGAATTGGGGCATAAAAGGCTATGACATTGATTCCTGTCACTATTTGGAAAAATGGGATGGCTATTGCCATTACAAGTTGAGGCCTATACTTCCTCTCTAGGATTTTCCTAAAAGGGTGTTGGATGGTTTTGGAAATGTTGTTGGCCTTGATGAGATCTTCAAGTTCTAATTGAACATCTTCAACTCCTCTGATGCGCCGCAACATTACATTGGCTGTTTGGTGGTCTACACTACGCTGAATTAGACTGTTGGGTGTTTCCGGAAGGAAAAATGCGCCAATTGTTAAGATTGAGGCAGGAACTGCAGCAAGGGCTAAGGAAATTCTCCACCCCCAACCACCTTTGATCTTTTGAGTGCCATAGTTGATGAGGTTAGCTGATAATGCATCAATGCCAACACTAAATTGGAAGCCATTGCTAATTGCTCCTCTATATTTTGATGGTGCCATCTCTGATAGATATAAAGGAACAGACTGCACAAACAAAATAACATATATATTGGCATTTTCAAAGACATAAGATTTTCTATAATGTACCTATTGAACTTTTTCACATTGCAATAAAATAGCATGCCAAATATTTATCACAACATTAACATTCGGACGAAAGTTAATCCTTTCATCAAATTGAAAAAACATTTGAAGTAGGATCCTATTCTGATTCTATTCATTAGCGTGTCTTTCAAGTCATTTGCCTCCTCTATATTTACATAAGTAAGTAGTACCTGATTTGCAAAACCAACACCAACTCCAAGCAAGATGCGTCCTAGGATCAGCATGTAAATGTTCACGGCCGCACCGTTTAGAGCTGCACCAGCGAGGAATGCAGCACTGCCAGCAAGGATTGAAGGCTTGCGGCCATAAACTCTTGTGACAGAACTAGCAAATACAGACGCTACAAGGCCAGCTATACACAATGATGATGTGAAGGATGTCAACAACTCACTGTCAAATTTACAATAGTTGCTGATTTTGGTGTCTGATTTCATCCGAGTGTACACTTCCGGGAAGAACTTCTCAAGAAATGGCTCCATTGATGTCACTCCACCTTAGTTCAACAATCTAGAATTAAATTTCATGCACAAGTGACAAGTCTAGTGACAGTAGCTAATGTAATGCAAGTTAAAAAAATTCTAACCTGAAATTCCAATATCATAGCCGAAAATAACACCTCCTGTGGCGGCCATCATGCAAGAAAGGATGACAAATGGTGTCACCTTGCCATTGTATTGTCTACCTTCACCTGTCATTGCAACTCCGACCGCCATAGCTCAGCTTCTTCCTCCAAGCTCACACCAGCACAAAAAGAGAGGAGTGCTAGAGAGTTTAAGTTGAAGTTTCTAACTTATACATGGAGAATAGTAGGAGCAGCTGTCTTTCCTTGACCGGTTGAGATGAGCATATCAGAGCAAGCTTGATCTTGTGGGATATTTAAAGCTAGAATATCAAAAATGCTTTGGACTTCATAGGAACATGTAGACTAGTTTCAATCATTTTCAGTTGATCACTATCAAGCAGGACCATTCAACATGCATGTTCAACTTGTGTATATGTAGCTAAAATATATGTTTTACTTTTGGGATGCCAAAGATCCAGCCAGCGACATAGAGTGAGAATCTAAAGTGTGTGTTTAATTATATAGATTCTCATAACGATTTGCAGCATTTCAAGACCTTTGGCATGATTTGTACTTGCCATGATTTTTTATATACGATGTAAATACAGATAATTCTTGTATGCACGTCTGCACGACACGTAAATACACATAAATTTTAAACAGAGTCCTTTTTAAAATTCTAAACTTTGTACATGTGCGTATGTCAATGGCTAGCAATGGTTTCATCAGTTAACATAACAAACTAGGGTTTAGACGTTCATCAACAAGAAGATTATTCATTAAAAAGGTCAGAAGCTTCGACTTATGGAATACATCTTGCTTTTAATTTTGTTGAGCACCGTCGCATGGGTTCAAACATTCAAGTTGACATTTTTATTTTTACAATAAGCACCAAACACTACTTATTTAAATGGAAGAACACCTGTTAAGCCTGTTCTGCACTAAACCCAGTACCAAACAGATAATTCTTAAAGCAAAAATCAATATCAATCGCAACCTGATCAAACCCAGGACTACTAATACAGAGATAAAAATTCAATCTTTGGATGATTAAAGAAAAACAAGAACCCTAATTTGCAGAACCTTTTGATCAGCTGGAACCGAATTGCGAAATTCAAAAGGTGAAAATGAAATTAGGAAGAGAGAAAGGAGAGAGAAGAGCCAGGTCACTCAAAATTTTGGGAAATTTAAGATTTTCGGGTTGGCTGCTCAATGGGGTGGTGACACGTGGGCCGTAGATTGAGATTTTTTGGATAATCGGACGGCAGTGACAGTGCCTACGTGGGAGGTCCCACGTTGGTTACATTTTTTATGTTCTTATATGGTTGCCTATTTTGAATATTATTGATTTTGTAACGATTTGGTTTTGAAATTTAGTAATGGATGTGACAGACATGTAACATATATACAACTTCCTACAAGATAAACAGACGAATACAAATTGGAGGTAGTTTTGACCGCAGAATTTTACGCTAGTCAACTATGTGTTTGGATAAAATAGTTGTTACTTTGTCAACTATGTTGTACTTCATAAAATTATCTACTTGGAAACTATTTTACCTTGACAAATTATGATGACGAAAATGTTGGGAAACTCTTATGAAAGCTAATCATGTATAATAGCTGCTCATGCAAATGTAGTAGTCTGAGAGAGTGGACGTGAGTTACGGTCCGAAGATGTGCCTTCTTGGCTTATATCAATCACTTCTAGTGTGAGGTCTTTGATCGAGGCTTTTAAGAGGGGTGTAACTTACATCGTGTAAGTTGAAGATGTACTCCCACAGTAGTATTAACATGGTTAGTCAAAAGATTCATGGTCAGTCATTATTAGATTTACATCTAAGTGTTAAAAATAAAACAACTCTACTTTAAAATAATTGTCTCTACTTTTGGATTTAAATCTAATGGTGACTGACCATAAATCTTTTAATCAGTCACTGTGAACATGACTGTGTATTCCCATGTGTTTGGGTGATGATGAGGCTCTAGTGGGTCGATCACAAACTATGTAATAGTTTTTTTTCTATGAATAAAAGTTTGAATCTTTCTCGAAAATTTATGAAGAATTTTTTCCCTTACATTGTTTAGAAAGATAAGCACGTTTAGTAATTAGTAGAATCCAAACGTCATGGGAGGTATATATCGGTGGTGTTCATAAATTCTCCACTCTTCTTTCATTCTATCCCCAACAATATATTACAATGGACAAGAACCGATAGAGGTTGAACCGTAACCAAATTAATTTCAGAAGTTGCGATACACCCTTACAGTCAACCTCTAGAGTAAACTAGCTCAATGTGTTTATATGAGGTAAAACAAATACATATGTACACTATACACATAGTTTTTACATATTTGAATGGCCAAAGGCTTGCCAGGAAGCATTGGCCTAAGGCGGCCACCTCAACCCGCACCCCTCAAGGCCGACCCTGATTGTCGGCATATATGTAAAGACAACCTCTCCATCACATTGACAGTAAGAAATAACCGACGTTAAAATAGTCTCTAGAAACACACCATAACCTTGACACAACCACACAACTAATGACACTGAACACAACACAACCCTAGACCCTCACTCAATGATGAGGAGCGGATAACCCTAACCAAAACAAAGAAAAACTTTAAAAAAAAATATTACATTTTATTTTAGTGCTTTCATTTCACATTTTCAATTTAGACCGTTTTCTTCTATAGCTAGCAACACACAAAATAAAAATAAAAATAAATAACATAATCAATGAACGGGCCAATGCCCAATGGAAAAGGAGCAGTCCCCGCCCATTTGGAAAAGGAAATCCTTAACCTAATGGGAATGCCCTCATCCATTTTTTTTTCCTTTACGTATCCAAGAAGGAAAAGGCTTCCATCATTCAAGCTGCAAAACCTAACAGATTCCAAAAATTCGAGTTAGTGATCAGCAAAACCTTCAAGAAAGATGGAAGAGAAAAGAGGAGAGTCTCATGCGATGAAGACCAAGATTGATATCAAGAGTATGGACGATAAGCTGAAGAAGCATCTTGATAGAGTATGCATACAAACTGAGATAGAGAAGAAGAAGGGGCTAGAGAATCACAAAGTTCGAGCCATGGAATTCGAAATACAGAGGACACAAGAATGGGCAATAGATCCTGCAACGCTGGTTATAAACAAAGAAGCATTTGCTCGTGGAGCCTTTGCTTCAGTTCACAAAGGTCGCTACCAGGATCAAGAAGTTGCTGTTAGAATATTGGATTGGGGAGAAGACGAGGGAGGATTCTTGCAAACAGATTTTCAGCGCGAGATTTCTATTTGGTACAAGCTCCAACACCCCAACATTACCAAATGCATTGGAGCTACAACAATCGTTAGTAACTCTGCTTGGGTGATCAGCGAGTATGTACCTGGAGGTACTCTCAGGTCTCACCTGAAGAAGTTTCGCGAAAGGAAGCTGCCTTTCAAGGTTGTCTTGCAACTAGCATTGGATCTTGCCAAAGGATTGAGCTATTTGCACTCCAAGAACATTGTGCACAGAGATGTGAAAACAGACAATTTGCTTCTTGATAAAAATGAGAGAGTAAAGATAGCAGATTTCGGTGTGTCACGTCTTGAGGCTTCGATATTGAGCGAGATGACAGGCCACACCGGCACCCTTCAATACATGGCTCCTGAGGTCTTGGAGTCGAAACCATACAACAAGAAGTGTGACGTCTATAGCTTTGGGATTTGTTTATGGGAGATATGCAGCTGCCAGTTGCCCTACTCAGTCTACTCTAAGGATTCATCAGTGTTAGAGGTAACTTCTGCTATTGTGAACAAAAACTTAGACCACAGTAGCAAGCCCAACTGCATCAGTGCCCGAGTTAGGGTTACAGAGCCGCCGTCATCGCGACTTAGTCCGGCAGCCTTCCCCGTCGAGAGGCCATGACAACCAGCCGCTGGTACCTCCCCTGGCTAGCAGCCAATCACAATCAAGCCAAACGCAACCTTCTTATCTTCAAGCCTCTGCAATATATCCGCCGTTGCTGACGAAGCTCGCACCACCGACCGACGCTCGCCGCACCTAGATGCCGACCTGTCTCTTCAAGAACTTGCCCCGACGACCAGTAAAACCACCGACGTAGACACCAGCCTCCTCTCCGCTATCACTGCTCACAACGAATCTGATCCCAAGCAAACCCAAGAACATAGCACCCCCAAGCCTTGACAGAATCACCCCAAGACCAAACGACGATCACCACGAGCGAATGAAACGTACGCCGTATGGAACTTAGCAGCCAGGTCTCCCCGCCGCCCTTCAACCAAAACCTAGGTTTTAGGTTTTGGGATACTCAGCTCCTCCTATAGCGGAGCGAATTTTTCAAAGGGTTTTGTTAATTGATTTCAAAGTTGTTTCTTTGTAACTTGATAATATATAGTTACTTCATACAAAATTCAAGATATATTGTTAGTGACTTGAGTTTGTGCTTATTGTAAGAGAGCCCTTGTATACGTTTGTCACAGTGATGCAAGTCTCGTCTTCACTAATAATCTGAATTCAAGTTGGCATAGTTTTTGAAGTATCAAGTTGGCATTGGTTTTGGAAGTTCATGTACTTCGATCATTTATGCCTTTCATATGTAATATGTTGGATGTGATCATAGCTCATTGTTGATTACTTTCAAGTTTTTACCAAAAAGTAAATCAAAATGAAGAAAATTGGATTTTGGAATCAGGCCATGCCCATAAAATGATGTATTTGCACATTCAATTCTGCACCCCTAGTGTAATCTGAATGCTATGTATCTTCTTCATCAAGCTTCATTCTTCAACTCCTTACCAACATCCCCAACAATTCTCCTCCAAAACCAGTGCTCAACCCACACTGATTCCATCGTCTCCATTGGCACATTCTTTGTCTCCGGCAGAAAGAAGTACACAAATAGTGTCATCACCATCACCCAACCTCCGAAAAAGAAGAAAATCCCAGCCTTGAAGTGGCAAAGCATAGCTAGAAAAGTTTGAGCAACAATAAAAGTGAACAAAAAATTCACTACCACATTGATACTTTGTCCAGCTGACCTAATCTCTAGAGGGAAAATCTCACTAGGAACCAACCACCCTAGAGGTCCCCAAGACCACCCGAATCCGGCTACGTATATGCCAATCAAAACCAGTACTAAATATGCATACCCTGTGCTCACTCCACCATGATCACCTAGTTGAGTTGCCATGACTCCCCCTACCATCATTTGTGACACCAACATTTGAAGTCCCCCACCTATGAACAAGGCCCTTCTGCCAAACTTGTCCACTATAAGCATGGATATGAAGGTTGATATTGTGCCAACTACACCAGTCATGACAGCAGACAAAAGTGATGCACTTTCACCTAAGCCAATTGTTCGAAAGAGAATTGGGGCATAAAAGGCTATGACATTGATTCCTGTCACCTGCTGGAAAAAAGGGATGGCTATTGCCATTACAAGTTGAGGCCTATACTTCCTCTCTAGGATTTTCCTAAAAGGGTGTTGGATGGTTTTGGAAATGTTGTTGGCCTTGATGAGATCTTCAAGTTCTAATTGAACATCTTCAACTCCTCTGATGCGCCGCAACATTAGCATAGCTGTTTGGTGGTCTACACTACGCTGAATTAGACTGTTGGGTGTTTCCGGAAGGAAAAATGCACCGAGTGTTAAGACTGAGGCAGGCACTGCAGCAAGGGCTAAGGAAATTCTCCACCCCCAACCACCTTCGATCTTTTGAGTGCCATAGTTGATGAGGTTAGCTGATAATGCACCAATGCCAACACTAAATTGGAAGCCATTGCTAATTGCTCCTCTATATTTTGATGGTGCCATCTCTGATAGATATAAAGGAACAGACTGCACAAACAAAATAACATATATATTGGCATTTCCAAAGACATAAGATTTTGTATAATGTACCTATTGAACTTTTTCACATTGCAATAAAATAGCATGCCAAATATTTATCACAACATTAACATTCGGACGAAAGTTAATCATTTCATCAAATTGAAAAAACATTTGAAGCAGGATTCGATTCTATTCTGATTCTATTCATTGGAGTGTCTTTCAAGTCATTTGCCTCCTCTATATTTATATAAGAAAGTTGTACCTGATTTGCAAAACCAACACCAACTCCAAGCAAGATGCGTCCTAGGATCAGCATGTAAATGTTCACAGCCGCACCGTTTAGAGCTGCACCAGCGAGGAATGCAGCACCGCCAGCAAGGATTGAAGGCTTGCGGCCATAAGCTCTTGTGACAGAACTAGCAAAAACAGACGCTACAAGGCCAGCTATATACAGTGATGATGTGAAGGATGTCAACAACTCACTGTCAAATTTACAGTAGTTGCTGATTTTGGCGTCTGATTTCATCCGAGTGTACACTTCCGGGAAGAACTTCTCGAGAAATGGCTCCATTGATGTCACTCCACCTTAATTCAACAATCTAGAATTAAATTTCATGCACAAGTGACAAGTCTAGTGACAGTAGCTAATGTAATGCAAGTTAAAAAAATTCTAACCTGAAATTCCAATATCATAGCCGAAAATAACACCTCCTGTGGCGGCCATCATGCAAGAAAGGATGACAAATGGTGTGACCTTGCCATTGTATTGTCCACCTTCACCTGTCATTGCAACTCCGACCGCCATAGCTCAGCTTCTTCCTCCAAGCTCACACCAGCACAAAAAGAGAGGAGTGCTAGAGAGTTTAAGTTGAAGTTTCTAACTTATACATGGAGAATAGTAGGAGCAGCTGTCTTTCCTTGACCGGTTGAGATCAGCATATCAGAGCAAGCTTGATCTTGTGGGATATTCAAAGCTAGAATATCAAAAATGTTTTGGACTTCATAGGAACATGTAGACTAGTTTCAATCATTTTCAGTTGATCACTATCAAGCAGGACCATTCAACATGGATGTTCAAGTTGTGTGTATAGAGAGCTAACTAGAGAAGGGCTTGTTGGGATAAGGCTACAAATTCTCAAAGAGAAAGTTAAAGAATGAATGGACAAAAGAAATGGTCCTAGTCCTGCAACCCCAATTATTGGAACAAAAATATTATGAAATTTCACAGAGAGTATTATTGCACTTAAATAAACTTTTTTTAGCCTTAATCAAGGTCTTATTTCTATGTTGTCAAAAAAAAAAAAAAAAAAAGGTCTTATTTCTATATCCTCAATTGCATAAGTCTTGGTCTTGGTTTCATGGTTTGTCATGACATTAAGTTTAGACTTAGGTGTCCAGTAGCAATGTGACACCAAGTGCAGGGATTACTGTACGGATCACAACAGGGACTAGAGAGTTGGGTTGGAACAGAGGCCATGGCTGTGAAGCTGAGAGATGGGTATTGGGTGGTGGAGGCAAAGCTTTCTTGAGCGGGACGAAGACGAGGGTAAAATGAAAAAGAAAAAATATAAAAGAAAAAAAATTCTGTGGGCTAGCGGAGATGGGCTACGTCTTGGCGGTTAGTGTGTGATGGGCCAAAACGGGCTGAGGGGGACCACCGTTTAAAAACCATAAAAACCTGAAATTACTTCTTATAGGGCCAGATACTTGTATCATAGTGGGCCTGGACTTTTTATTGATTTGCCAGTGAAGTTTAATGAAACGGGGCGTGTTTAAAATGAAACGGCCGCCGTAGTAGCGGCGTAGCCTAGCGATTTGGACCGCCCAAATGTTCAAATTCAACTTTTACGGAGGCTAAACTGGCTGAAGTCGCCGCCAAAAACCTCTGCAACAAGTTCACGCCTGTTTCGGCCACGCGTCTCAGCAGGGGCAGAGTCGGAACTCCGGTGACTCAAAAGTAAAGAAAAGGAGATTGCAGGGCGTGCCACCTCGCGGGCGAGGAAAGAAATGCGTTGCGGCTAGACTTCTAAACAAGCGAAGAGGGGGTTACCGGTGCTACCTCACGGATGAGGGATTACAAGTAAAATCTCTTGTCACCTATGAATCGATACTCACTGTTAGAGCGAGCAGAGCAACAAATAGGGAAAAAAGGCGAATCAGGAGGGGGTCTGAGAACTAAGGCAAGGTGCACTTAGAACTTAGGGTTTCGAGGATGCTCGAGGATTTGTAATTGTTTTTTGTATGATTGATTGTCTGTCTGTTTGCTGTGTCGAGCTCCCTTATATAGCGATCCACAAGCAATTGGCAGAGACCTAATCACAACCCATTCGGACCCCGCAATTAGAATTCCACAAGGATACGACCAGCTCGCGAGCCGCGCGATCCATGCAACACGTGTCCAGAACAGACTTCGCCTAGGTCTCACTCACCGCCCCGCATCATCTCATTGTAGCGTCGTACGCGAACTCGATCACTAAGCGATCCTATCCCGCGGAGTACTACAGTCCATTTCCAATTCTACCTCGCCATGCACTGCAAAATCCTACACGAACTGAAACAAAGGACCCCGCGAGGACATCAATCCCGCGGGGTATCAGAATCCTTGCAAAACTCTAGCTCACGTGTTGCCAGACCTCGCCACCCTTCGTGGGCCTCGCATTAAAAAAGGGTCACGGGTACTGGCCCAAATGTTATCCAAAAACGTACCCCGCATCTTGGACCAAATTACCCACTAGGCTCAAACAACGCCCACATTGTAGTCTCTGGATCTCACCGCAGCCGACCACTCCTCACCAAGCTGATCAGTCTGATTCACGTACATGGAGCGTACGTATATATCAGTTCATGACTAGCTATTACTTAAACCTCAGCCTAAGGAACATAATGTATATATACATGCATGCATGAACTAGTACCCAATTCAAGATATATTCCAGAATTGAGTGTCGAAATTCAATGTTTGTGAACAAGTATCGTAAAATATTTCTCTTTTTCAAGTTCAAACTATCTAATTTTATCGTCTAATTTCTTTTGGTTTTCAATACTCGTTTACGTCGGATAATATAATTTAAGCAACGACTATCTATCTATGTTGCAAACAATGTGCGCACATTGACGGTACTATACAAAGCTTGCTAGGATTTTCAGAACTTTAGGCGAGTATTGGTTATAAACCAGTAATGTAGCAACCTGGATGTTCCTCTACTCTCGATTTTGCTCACTTTCTTGGTCTTGAACTCTTGATGGTCGACCTTTCTCAGTGATTAAACCCATCTTTTTCCTTGGAAAATAGATTCCATCCCGCTCTCGCCGGCAAGAGTACGTATCATCTTCCAGCCAAGCATGGATATAATCCAAACTCTAAAGCTCATATATGCATGGAGTTCGTCTCTAAGAATCATTACAAAAACCCTAACTAACTTCTTAACACGCAACCGAAAGCTTAATTCACCCAACTAACTTGAGCATTTTGTTTTAAAATTTCTCCCCGCGTACTCTCTCAATATATTTTGACCTTATTCGATCTAAAAGTTTGTTTTAGTCGGACTAAAATCCATGTAACAATCTATATAAAACCAAAAGGGACAGATCCGGTGGGTGAGATTTCAAATTTTCAATCTCAATGAGATTTTTAAACACTTCCATGGATCTTATATAAATCTATGGACGTATCTCCTCCATTAATTTTCAGTTGAAAAATACTAATGCATGTCCAACCAAATGAAACGACGGCATTTCTTATCTTCATCGATTAGTTTATAAACCGGAAAGTAGAGATTACTGTAGTCGTTGGATTTATGATTAAACATATTGAAAATGGCATGCATGGAAAATTAGATAACGACCGGTAATAACCGCCATTAACGGCTGAATCCATGGAGGAACCTTTTGTCATCATAATCAAAGATCCTCGATCACCCAGAACCCTACAACTCCACCGACAGTCCCTTCTTTTCGTTTAGAAAATTATTGCCCTGGATATATAGCTGGTCGAGCCCTAGCTGATATTACTGTTACCAATGCAAGAAAGCCATGCAAATTAGTCAAGAACCAACTGCTTGATTTGTGTTGATAGTCATCTGGGTTAATTATCATTCTTGGCATCGAGCTTCTTTCACGTTTGAATTTGGCATTTGGACAAGAAGAAAAGAGTGATTCGTTTGGCTTAATTTGTGGTTAAGTCAATAAAGAATCCTTAATTACCTCTACATGCATATTTTTTCTTTACTGAAAGACTTGACCAATATCGGCTTTTCAAAATCATCTCTAGAAACCTTTTATTCACTTTTAGTAGAAGGAAATATCATGCATAATGTTCATACTTTTGAAGTCCGCCCAGCTCGTCTATACGGTTTTTAACTAAGGGTCTATTTTTTTGTCCTGGAAGAGTCTAACGGGTTTTCTAACCTTGAATTACATCATATAACATAGACTTTTGAGTAAATCAATACGTCGAATTCAGCACATGTAACCGTTTTTGTATGATAGCTAGTGTGACCCCAATGCGGCAAAAGCATGATATATGTATTCTATAGGGTTTGGATTCAAAGCTTCACAAAATATTAAACGTAATTGACAAATGGGTAACAATGTCCGATCCTCAACAAATTAACATGGCTGAAATCATAATGTTCCGAGTATATTATGTGATACACGTGTAGGTCGCAATCCTTGAATCAAGCTCCAAATATACTTCTCGATCTTAATATAAGATACCCAAAAGGAAGAATGTCTTGTATCTTGTGTCAACTATTAAGCGCAACTTGAGGAAAATTAGGCCATGCATGTTACTTCAGTCTATCACTCCGGTAATAAAAAATCAGAACGGACGTGGATAGATAGCAACAGCGCTCATGCTTTTCTTCTATAAATACGATCGACTTAAGCTTTCAACCCTACACCAAGTCACCAACGCAGATTCTCAAGTAGCTTATTAAGAGTGCAGCCATGGCTAGTTTACGAAGCATATTGTGCTTGGTAACTGTGTTTTGCTGCTTGTTTGAAGGGAGCTTTTCTTTTAACCCTAAGCACTTGAACTTGTCACTCAGCGCCACCCATTGGTCCTCCGCCGGAGCTACCTGGTACGGCAGCCCTGATGGTTTTGGAAGTGACGGTATGTAATAATGCCTGGATTGAGTGTGTACTGTGTAGTATAAAGAGTGTGAGTTAGGGAGAGTACTACGTGCAAATGATCCTATAGATAAGCATACTGACATTTTCTAATGAATGGATGCAGGAGGGTCTTGTGGGTATGGAGATGTAGTTTCACAAGCTCCATTCTCTTCCATGGTTACTTCAGTAGGTCCTTCTCTTTACAAATCCGGCAAGGAATGTGGAGCTTGTTATCAGGTATAACAAATGGTCTTTTTAGAACGTTTTCGATTGTGTATCATTTTCACAGTTGAAAACGGTAACACTTATTCGTCGTATTACATACACAAACTTATTCTAATCCTTAAATGAAAACAAAAATTAGAAGTTGAATGTGACAGTTAATTCCTTAGTTTTATAAGTAAAAAATGCATCCGTTGTTTTAACTTTATAACATAAATATAAAATGTGCTAAACAAATGGACGGTTGTAAGTTATAAAATTGTTTATAGGCTTCATATTCTACATAAAGTCCATTCACAAAACCCCCCATTTTCCTTCTTCCTGTTCTTTATAATAGACATTTGTGACATGGGATTTTTCATTTTTGCATCTGGTGTTTGGACTTTGGACCAATATTCTTCTTGAGATCTAATACATTGAAGTAATGTCAGATAAAATGCACCAAACATAAATCGTGTTCCGGCAAACCAGTGAGGGTGGTCATCACAGATTCTTGCCCGGGATGTGTGTCTGAGACTGCACACTTCGACCTTAGTGGAACTTCATTTGGTGCCATGGCACTTCCTGGTCAAGGCGAGGAACTCCGCAATGCAGGACTATTGGAAATCCGATTCGCACGGTAACTCAAATTCAAAATTACCTAAAGCTCAAATAAACGAAACACCGTCACCTAATTTGACACACGGAATTTTAGAATTAGTGTTACATATCGATCGTGACCACACTTAGCAAGCCTGATTTGTGTTTCTCTGCAGGGTGGCATGTGATTATTCCGGAAAAACCATTGCATTTCATGTAGACCAGGGATCGAACTCGAACTACTTTGCTGCAGTGATCGAGTACGAAGAGGGAGATGGTGATCTTGGTAGTGTGGAGTTGATGGACGCTTCCTCATCGGACAGTGTAGGTGACGAGGAGTGGCGTGCCATGCAACAATCTTGGGGTGCAGTGTGGAAGCTTGATGCAGGGTCAGCACTACACCCTCCATTGTCGATAAAGTTGACCTCTCAGTACTCAGGCCAGACCTTGTTGGCTAAAAATGTGATTCCAAAGAATTGGCAACCTGGTGCTACCTACAGATCCGTGGTCAATTACCTTTGAGTCTATGACCAAGTCTGAAGCAGCATGCGAGTTACTAGTATAGTATGAGCTAAGAATGTGTGTAGTAACCAAAAAGCAGAAAAATGGAAGGATTTAAGCTGTGTGATCCTCAATTTCTGCAGATCATATGAAGTATAATGTAATCATAGCTGTGTAGAAATCAGCAGTTTATGATCCAGTACGTTTATGATCTTAAGTGTTATATCTTGGATTCTTGGTTTAAAATTTAAATCATGTTGCTCCTATTGCATATTTCACCCAAATAATATATGGTCAGAAGGAAAAGTATGCATGGTACTTACAAAATGAAATCCGGCCTTCAGTACGTGGTTTCTGCATCCTAGTACGTTAAGGTAGATATATACAATCAGTGTTGGTTTTCCATATATATATAACCAACAACCAGTCTTGTTGGTTACTAATCTGTTTTTAGAAGAATGCTAGCTCTGTTTATAGAAGAAGAATGCTAGCTACCTTCGATCTTTAACAAATTTTTGGGCTCATCAAATGATACACGTTGATGAATATCCCTCCTTTGGTGGAGGAGAGAGATCACAGGAAGATTCATTGGTTAGAAAAAAAAAAAAAGAAACTAGATGTACGGGAGACAATTTAGGAATTTGGATGGAGATAGCAAAGAGATAATTTAGTCATTCATACACGACCACTGATATAATTAAGAGTAGTGTTGGCTATAAAAGCCATTAGCTCATTTCATTCAAATAAGTTTGTAGAAACCCAAACTCTTGGAGAATAATCCAAGAGAGACCAGTTAGCCACAATATTTATTGTGAGTTTAGATTTTGTAATCTCATTATTTTCAAAGTACGTACGTAGAAACTATTGTTTCTTTGATTATCTCATTGTGGTTACACAAAGCATGAGAAAAGACACATCCTAAGATAACCAATAATTATCCATCGTCCTTGTATTAGGCGGTCATCTTTGTCATATTGATCTTTCCCAACACCCGTGTATGTCGTAATTGCTTTTAACGACATTACACCAACACAGAACCGTGACTGCTTAACTAGCTTAAGAGAGCAGCCATGATTAGTTTAAGAAGCATTTTGTGCTTGGTAACTGTGATTTGCTGCTTATTTGATGAGAGCTTTTCTTTTAATCCGAAGAGGACGAAGCAGTTTAACTTGTCACACACCCCAACCCGTTGGTACAATGGCGGAGCTACCTGGTATGGTAGCCCTGATGGTTGCGGAAGTGAAGGTATGTAATGCCTAGAACGAGTGTGTACTGTGTACGGAGCTAAAGAGTGTGAGCTCGGGAGAGTTTTGATAATATGTTTAATGCAGATCGCGTACATAAGCGTACTGACATTTGCTCATGATCAATTGCATGCAGGAGGGTCTTGTGGGTATGGAGATTTAGTTTCAAAACCTCCATGGAATTCCATGGTTACTTCAGTTGGTCCTTCTCTTTACCAATCCGGCAAGGAATGTGGAGCTTGCTATCAGGTATTACAATGCTTATTCAGTGCTACTTAAATATATCCTGAATTTGGGTCTAGTAGTATATGTCTTGTAATTAAAAACGATTTCGACATATATCATTTTCACAATTGAAAAGACAAATATGCATGCGCGTTTCGTGCTGAAGTGTAGATATTGACTTATTTTAATTGTCTAAACTTCATAGCATAAATACAAATTTTGTTAAACAAATGAACGGTTATAATTTAACCAATACTTTATAGGCATTTTATTCTATTTAAAATCCATTGATATATACAATGCCCATTTTCCTTCCAATTCTCTTTTATAACCGGCATTTGTGACATGAGATTTTTGTATTCGGTGTTTGGACCAATATTCTTCTTGAGATTCTAATACATTGAAGTAATGTCAGGTCAAATGCACTAAACATAAATCGTGTTCTGGCAAACCAGTGAAGGTGGTCGTCACAGATTCTTGCCTGGGATGTGTGTCTGAATCTGCACACTTCGACCTTAGTGGAAAAGCATTTAGTGCCATGGCACTTCCTGGTCAATGCCAGGAACTACGCAATGCAGGAAAATTGGAAGTCCGATTCGCAAGGTAACCCAAATTTACAATTACGAAAAACTTGAATGAACAAGTCACCGCCACCTAATCTTACGTACACTGTCGTCTATTTTGACGCACAAAATTTAAGAGCTTGTGTTACATATCAATCGTGACCGCTTAGCAAGCCTGGTTTGTGTCTCTCTGCAGAGTGGCATGTGATTATCCAGGAAAAACCATTGCATTCCACGTCGACCAGGGATCGAGCGCGTACTACTTTGCTGTAGTGATCGAGTACGAAGAGGGAGATGGTGATGTTGCTAGTGTTCAGTTGAAGGACAGTAAAGGTATCGAGAAGTGGTGTGACATGCAACAATCCTGGGGTGCAGTGTGGAAGCTTGATGCAGGAGGGTCACCACTAAAACCTCCATTGTCATTAAAGGTGACTTCTCAGTACTCAGGGAAGACCTTGTTGGCTGAAAATGTGATTCCAACAAATTGGCAGCCTGGTTGTAGCTACAGATCCGTGGTCAAGCACCTGTGAGTCTATGACCAAGTCCGAAGAAGTAGGATATGAATTACTAGTATAATATGAGCTAAGAATGTATGTAGTAAAAATGAAAGGATTTAATCAGTATGATCCTCAATTTCTGCAATTCAATGAAGTAATGTAATCATAACTGCGTAGAAATTAGCAGTTTATGATCTTAGTATTATCTTTTGGTTTAAATCACTTTGCCTCCTACTGCATATTTCACCCATGCCAAAACCATGGTTAGAAGGACAAGCATGCATGATACTTGTAAAACATTGAGGCGTTAACTGGACCTTTCAAGAAAGGTTGCAACTTACAAGCTTATCGATCGTTGTTCTTCATATATGTCGAAAATTATAAGAATCCAAGAGATGGAAAAATTACAGTTACTAGCTTCCTTGCAGTTGGGGAGAACCAGGCCACATTTCTTTCCATACATACCAAATGGGGACTACCAACTCATGTTGTTTTTCAGAAAGACAGGGACTTCAAAATCTGGAGATGAAAGATTTAAGGAATAAGAACAGCCGAACCAGATGTTCTCCTGTTCTCAAGGTCTGCATGTGCCTCTGGTGCATGTGACAATGGGTACTTATGATTTACTCGAACGTGCAACACACCTGATGCAACATTAGCAAACACCTCTCCTGCAGCCACTAACAATTTGTCTCGAGTTGCAGTGTATTGGAAAAGGGCAGGCCTTGTCAAGAAGAGTGACTTTGCTGCAAGAGCTGACAATGGAACAGGGTCAGGCCTACCTGATGCCTGCCCGAAACTCACCATGTATCCTCGAGTCTTCAAGCATGCCAATGATCCCTAAATCATTGATCCAATTAGCTAACAAAATCAAAATGTAACTAACCATTTTCTTTAAAGAATTGCAGATACTACCTGAAAGGTGTCCTTGCCTACAGAGTCGTAGACAACATCAACTCCATTATCGGATGTTATTTCAGTCACACGAGCAATGAAGTCCTCTTCCTTGTAGATTATGACATGGTGACAGCCATCTTCCTTGGCTTGAACTGCCTTCTCTTTAGTCGATACAGTTCCAATGACAATGGCACCGAGGGCATTAGCCCATTGGCATAAAAGGGATCCGACTCCACCAGCTGCTGCATGAACAAGGACTCTGTGTCCAGGTTCAACCTGTTTAAGTATAACAGGAGTTCAGTCTAGTGTAACGCCACAAAAGTTTTGGATCGACCATCAAAATATTTATAACATTAGTCTAATAAAATTCTGATTCACAGTATACAATAAGAGATGTATGCAACTATGCATTGATCTACTAGCTTGTATAAGAATGATCTGCAATGCCACTTGCATAATCAAAGAAGTTGTTTATCAATGACTTTTATAAAATTTAAATGATGCTGGATAGATATTATTATACAACCTTGAAACATTGGCGCAGTAGAACCTGAGCTGTCATACCCTTAAGTATGACGGATGCTGCCACAATAGGATCAATGGAAGGAGGAACAGGCACAACTTTGTTTGCAGGAAGGATCTGCTCTTCTGCGTATGAGCCCATTGGAGTACCAATATAGGCGACAAGATCTCCAACTTGCCTGCCTGTTAGTCCAGGTCCAATCGCTGTCACAACTCCACAAGCCTCCATACCTGAAATAGGAACATATTTGCAAATAAAGGGCTTTCAAGTTCTTGTACCTTATGTATGCAGTAAAAACTTGGAATAGAAGTTTGATGGTTGAAAATATAAGTTGTTGGACTACAGAACTTCAAGAAATGAAGCAAAACCTGGGATGAAGGGCATTGTATCAGCCTTGTAATATAGCCCTTTGCGGAAGTATACATCAATGAAATTAATCCCAATGGCCTTGTTCTTCACACGAATCTCACCCTCCTTTGGCTCTCCTATTTCGACATCTTCCCATTTCAAAACCTAACAGCAATACATGACAGTAGATGATGATGTAACATCAGCTTAATGAGTAATGACAAGATAGCTGACACAGAAGGAGATCAGATAGAACTCTTTCGGAGTATATGAACTGACAGTGCCTTGTTATGGAAGTAGTGAGAATTATTTGAATGATTAGGATCAATGAAGCATATTATAAATTCAATTGATTGCCTGCATGTTATTGGCTAGAATTGAAACAAGCTTGATCAGTGATCAGTATGAATCAATAACCAGATTACACAGAAACCACATTGGAATCTTTGTAAGAAGAAACTCATATATAGGTGAAAAAAAGTAAAAGTTTCCGGACTAGATCAGGAGAGAGATACAAGTCTCAACTTCATGTACTGATGCTGCACTAGCCACAAAACCAAAGCAGAAAGAACAGAAGGGTACCTCAGGTCCACCAAGTTGATGGATACGAATAGCTTTCACCATTGTTACTGTGATTTGGTTTCTGCATACTAGTACCGTTAAGGTAGATATCAATGTTGGTTTCCCTGTATAACCAACCAGTCTTCTTCTGGACCGGCGGACTGCACCCACCATAGGGGGGACCCTCAAGGTGCTGCATTTCGTGATTTCATGTATTTGTAAATAAAATAGAAAATGGAATAAAGGAAAGAAAACTATTTACTTTTCAATTATTTACTATTAATCCGTTTTAAGAAGAATGCTAGCTACCTTCGATCTTTACCAAATTTTTAGCTCATAGTAAAAGGCAGCCTGACTAAGAAAAGAAGATCACATATTCACATATGGAAGAGGTCCAGTCATTTTTATTGCAAAACAAAGTCTAGTGATGACTACAGGTTTAGAGTTCAGACATCAATTACATTTGGTATACAAAGTACGTTTCCTCACATATGTCCTTGAAACAAAACAAATAAGCTGAGGTTCGCCTTAGGGGATAAGCACAACAGATCCAGATGTTTTCCTGTTCTCCAGGTCCGAATGTGCAAGTGCTGCTTCAGACAATGAGTAGGTGTGATTTACTCGAACCCGCAATATACCTGCATCAACACTAGCAAATACCTCTCCTGCGGTCTCTAACAATTCGTCTCGAGTAGCTGTGTAATGGAAGAGGGAAGGCCTGGTCAAGAACAGTGACTTCACTGAAAGAGCTGATAATGGAACTGGATCTGGTGCACCTGATGACTGCCCAAAACTCACCATGTATCCACGAGACTTCAGGCATGTTAATGATCCCTGAACAAAATAATACCTCCAATCAAGGACTCGCACAACACAAACCAGAAACAGATTGGCTAAGAACTCCTTGTTAATTTATCAAGTTATGTTGATATACTCCACACCCTTGATTTCATTCATGTCCACAGCTAATGAGGCTAAATATGAGTAAGATCATATGAAGATTATTCTGAAAATGTTAAAAGAGATGAAGAAATTAAAAAGATAAAGAATACCAAAACCATATAGATTCTCAGGTAGAATTGAACATAGAATGATCTTTCTCACTAAACTCTTTTGGTTCTGCTTTTGTTTCTCTTTTTAAGAGAGTGAAGAGTTGTTACCTCAAACGTATCCTTCCCTACAGAATCGTAGACAACTTCAACCCCATTGCCAGATGTTATTTCAGTCACACGAGCAACAAAGTCCTCTTCCTTGTTGATTATGACATGGTGACAGCCATCTTCCTTGGCTTGAGCTGCCTTCTCTTTAGTTGATACAGTTCCAATGACAGTCGCACCAAGGGCATTAGCCCACTGGCATAAAAGGGATCCAACTCCACCAGCTGCTGCATGAACAAGGATTGTATGTCCAGGTTCCACCTGTATAGAAGAAAACAACAGAAGTTTAAAGTCTCTGAGTCCAGGATTATCCACAATTCCATTGCTTATGCTGCAACCTCGTGATGATTCTTTATAAACTTGAAAGGGCATGATAGTGACACACTTATAGCAGTGCCATTATTGGAACCCTTAAGAAGCTTATGTTAGTCTAGGTCTCTTGAATATTAGGTTGTTAAAGATAGTTGACATTCCTATGCTCTTAAGCAGTGACATGATAGTTATATGCCTACAGCATTTCTATGCTCCTTCTATCTCAGTTCAAAGACACAGAATATAAATCATGATTAAGAAATGAAATCAACTAGTGCACGTCATAACCAAGCATACTGCTTTTTCAAAGCAAGGATAATGGCTGAAATAGCCTTTATAACCAAAACAATGGATCAAACCTATATCATAGAATTCCTTTTGCAGTGATACACTGATAGGTGTATGCAACATATAGCTCTATAAAAATGTTTTACAATGCCACAGACATATTTAAGAAAGAATAAAACCAGCACCATCACAATCTAATATGTAGTTTCTTGGAACTCCAATTACAATCTCATGTATTTTAATTGAAACCATCTTCATTTTTACCAACTCGAATGTGGTTTATGAGTTTTTCCAGATGGTATGGATGAGTATAGAAGTACCTTGAAACAACGACGCAGTAGAAACTGAGCTGTCATGCCCTTAAGCAAGAGGGATGCGGCAACAGTAGGATCGATGGAAGGAGGAACAGGAACAACTTTGTTAGCTGGAAGGATCTGCTCTTCCACATAGGAGCCCGTTGCACCACCAGCAAAGGCTACAACATCTCCAACTTGCCTGCCGGTTAGTCCAGGTCCCACAGCTGTCACAACTCCACAAGCCTCCACACCTGAAACGAAAACCTTGTTCGTAAATACATAGTTTTCTGTCAGCATTCAAATTGGGAACAAGAAGATATATCCATTTAAAATGCCAACCGCATAATGAAGTACCGGGAATTAGACTATAAGTCAATCTTGATTGAAGGGCATCTTTATAAAACTATAAATAATTCAATTTCAGTTAGTGAAACTAAAGAAAGGAAGCAAACCTGGGATGTAAGGAATTGAAGGAGTCTTATAAATCCCTTTGCGGAAGTAGACATCAATGAAATTAAGCCCAATGGCCTTGTTCTTCACACGAACTTCACCCTCCTTAGGCTCTCCAACTTCCACATCTTCCCATTTCAAGACCTAACATCATCACATGACAAAACTAAGTTAGATGACAATGAAAAGGCATTTGCACAATGAAATTCAGCCAGCATGTGACCAAACATTACTTTTAACACTCTTGAACCGGTGGTAATTAAGAATTTAAGATCGTATATTTTTAAGTAACATCAACAAATCTTACCAAATTACCAAGAAACAAACTACTGATCTCACTGATTCAACACAAATAGCTTTCGTTGTTTAAACAAGTGATCATGAATCCATAATGGGTTCTTCGGTACAAATAACAACAAGTACCCAGTATATTCCTTCATTCAGCTTTCATAATTCGAAATCAAAAATTCATGAACCCAATTCCAAACAGCAAGAAAGAGATAGAAGTTCAAGTATACCTCAGGTCCACCATGTTCATAGACTCTAATGCCTTTGACCATCTTAGCTGATGATGATGAAGATGATGCTTGAGTTGCAAGAGCTCTAACTAGTGATTTCTGGGTTCTGAGTGAACAGATGACCCTGGTTTTGCTGAGAATCGAATGAGTGTAAACTTGTGGAACCAACTGGAAACTTGACATTCGAAGTGAACCCATTTAACTACTTCTAGTTTTCTACGTTGCTAAAAATTACTGACTTTTGTTTACATCAATGGTTAGGTGAAGGTTATGGTACTCGGACTCTTATTCATTGGGCTTCTTTACACATATTTGGGCGTACAAAAGTTTCAAGTTTTTACCTCAAAATTAGCAGTGTACATTTTGTACCTTATCTCATTAGTTGGCTAGCATTTACAAACTATCGATCTCGATCTACATTGATGTTACATATTTTCAATGATAAAATTTGTACCTCCAGACAAAGTTGTTCGCACTGCATTAATCGCTCGACTTATTTATCAGTATTTCAATTATTTGATCGCTTGACTTATTTATCACTACTTCAATTATTAAAACATCATTTTACAACATTTTTTTTTATTATCAAATATTACAACTACATAAGTTAAACTCATAACCTCTCACTTACTAAAAAAAGATTATGCCGCTAGACCAAATAATATTAGGCAATTTATAACATATTCTTACTTCTATGTAATTAGCCCTAATCTTTTTCTCTATCACTAGCTACCACGTGCTGGTATGGCAATCTAATAAGAATGTAAGAGACTTTTTGTAAAATATCAAAGTTACATATCCTTTTTAAATATATAATACCAATAATATCTCATACATGTTATTCTATTAGTCTGTCAAATCGTCACGTGGTAGGGCTGCCCCTTGTAAGAATCTCTCTTCTTCTTCGGGTTCAATGTCATTACATTCCAACGTGAAGCCAAAATCCATATCAAAATAATAACGATTGCGGTCCGCTAGAATTCGAAAAGTACGTGAATTTAGGGTCTGAATAAACGGTTCTTGTCCTCCACTGAACACCCGAAAGCTAGTAACTATAAGATACTGATGCTCACGAGAATACTGGTTCCATCCCGTCTGTACAAGGCACAAGTCCTGTCCACCCAAATGAATCAACCTTTGAGTAGTCATTAAATCAAAAGGACACGGTAGAGGTGCTTGATCCTCTATAAGAAAACAAACTAGGGGGCCTACATAATGAGAACGCAGGGCAATATCATCATCATCATTCGAATCCCAGCAGAAAGAGAAGGCTAAAAGCTCATCGAGTTCAGATGATAAGGCATAAATAATGTTATCGACAATCACAGCTCTTCCCCGAAAACCGTCATGTATTTTTTCCATCGATTCACTAAGTCTGACATGATGCCATGTCTTGGTAGCAATATGAAAAGCTGTCAATTGACATCCCTTTTTACTAAGCATCGAAATCAATATATACCCATAAAGAACCGCATGGCCGGATATCTGAGCTTTGAGATTAGTCTCAGAATAATGTGGATATAGAGGTAAAGATTCCCAAGAATCTTTTATGGGATCATAACGCTCAAAAGAATCATTTTTGATATGTGGATAACATGATGGATATGCAAGATAATACAACTTTCCATATGCAGATATAACTGCACACCATATCTTGGTTGATTTGGGTGGAGAGAACCGCTGAAGATTCGAATCCAAGACATTTATGTCGAAGCAAAATGCATCGGTGAGTCTTAAAGGTGAGCGGTAAGGAAACTTGATCTCATTGCATAGAATGTACACCTTTGAGCCAAATCTTGCACCATGAAATAAACAACTCTTCGGAATCTCCCACTTCTTATCGAAAAACTCCAATAGAGGATATAGTAATGGCTGAGTATGTTCATCTTTTTTTCCCTCATTCTTCTCAAGTTTATGAAGGTCTATCTCATATAGAAAGCCATAGTGTGTGGCATGAGAACTCAGCATAACAAAAATTGATTTAGACTCGCGCGGGTTCATTATCGTCGTCTCCATGGAGAAAGATCTCCGGTAAAGAAAGGAAGAGATCGATCACGGTCTGGGATCGATAGAAGGACGTTTGGGATCGATAGAAGGACGTTTGATTTCATTGTGACATAACGTGCGGTTATATATAGAGATGGCTTCACAACTATGAACCTAGACGAATAAGGATTGGAAATCGTTTCCTAATTAAACACTGGATCTTCTTATTCATAGATCGTATTCCTAATTACATAAGGGATCTTCTCCACTTTATCTTCCTCTAATTAAGTAAAGGATTTGGGATCATTTCCTGATACAGTGGATCTTCTCCTAATTAAAATCCTGATAGGTCTTGAGATCACAAGGCCCATGCTTTCCTATGTTAGTTAGGTTTATTTCCTTGAAGTTTCATGTAGGTTTTTTATGGATTTTTTTTCTTCTTCCTTATGATTAGAGGCTTATTATTTCCTAGTTCTAGACTGAATAGGATTTATATCATTGGTTAGAGCTTATGTTGCACGAAGACGGATACTGACACGACGACACGACATGACACAACACGCTGACACGACAAATCCAAAAAAATCTAAGATCCGATACGGCTTGGACATGGCAAATAATTAATACATAAAAAAAATACTAAAAACATAAACTCGAGACCATATGCGGTTATCAGCAAAGAGACGCTACAATTGAATGAAGATTAGGACTGGAAACCCGATGACTCTGCAAAATTCCTTGTAATGACAATTTTATTATCTTAGAATAGTAACACCTCCAACTTTGAGAGGTTATTAGGACTAAATAAGTACCGATGTTAATTATTTTCTATGTGAAAATCCAATGTTAAGCTTTTTGAACGAAGTGATGTGCCAATGTCGAAATGTTGTTTTCCATTAACACCATGATCAATGATGATTATTTCACAACAACATCACTACCAATAAAACAAATTGTTGGTCCTCGTTTTAACATGAAACATGTGTGATGCGTTAATCAGATTGTTGGAGTATATGAACATCTATACTAGCCAAAACTTTATCACATTCATAAATAAGGTGATATAAGCAACGTTACAGAATGTGCATAAAAAAAAAGTTGTAGAAATGAAGTGTGTGAAAACGTTATCGCCTAATCTTTTATGGGGTTGAAAAAAAAAGTGTCAAACAAAATGATCCGAATTCAGCCGTAAATGACAATATAAAAATCAATATCTTCAATACCAATACTCCGAGTGATGCTCTCAGTTGTGAGAAGTAACACGTCTGGCGATTGTTTATTATATTTTCCCCGTTTCCTTGTCGGATTCTCTTCTCTCGGAAACACTCGTAAACTTTAACTGTTTTACTACGTCATTTTTCAACGACACCCTTCTGCGTTTTGATGCCAAAGCTACAACCACCCACAAGCAATTTAATTCGGAAGCAAACAAAATTACTGTCAGTATATTAATGGGGTCATGGCGTGAACAAAGTGTGTGTGTGAGAGTTTGGCTTGAACTGAAGTGTGTGTGGGTTTTGGTGCTTCTTCTAAGTTCCAAGTGCTTCTGCAATTAGCTGTAGAAGAAGATGAAGATGCACTTGGAGAAGAAGCTTCTTCAAGAACAAAGAGCACAAAGTCTTTGTTTGGCAACACATGCTTCTGCTTCTCAAGGTAAGACGCAAACAAATTCTTTTTCTGTCTCAACGTATCATCTCTTTTGTTCTCTAGTCCCACACTGTTTCGCACTTTCATCGATTCATGTGCTTGTTTTTTTGGCTTATTTCAGAGACCATCGACCACATCCATGTGGGTTCCTTCTATGAAGTAGACCACTCTAAGCTTCCTACTTCTGCCCCAGAACACATCAACTCGATTCGTGTCGTCATGGTACTCATTACTAAAACCAGTACTCATATTCTTCTACTAGTTTGGGTTTTGTTTTGTATTTGTGATGGGTTTTGAATGTGGGTTTTGAATGTGGGTTTTAATCGTTGTTCAGGTAGATGGGACGTCCCTGTTCAAGGTTTCAGTGAGGTTTCCAAGCCTTGACTCACTCCAAACCCATCTGAATGAGGAGAGCTACCGAAACCCGGTTCCGGCTTTTGACGAAAGCTTCGAGATGAGTCCACTAACGGCGTCGGAGGTGCTTTACCGGAGACTCCCACATCGGGAAATACAAGAACAGAGCCGGGTGTGGAGCTTTTGGACCACACGGCGTCGTTTCGTGACATCTCCGTGTTGCTTGTCGGAGATTAAGCTCAGTGGGATGGTTCAGTGGGGTAAGCGCAAGCTAGTAAGATGTGTCACTGTGCATGAGAGGGGGTCTGATAAAGATGAACAAGTACAACCGGAGGAGGAAGAAAGAGAGATGGATGAAGACGTGAAGGAGTCTCGTTATGACTTACGGAAGAGGAAACAGATTCAAAAGAAGCTTGAGATAGTGAAGCGTCAAAAGCTGATCAATAATCAGATTGTGGTTCATGATCAGACCCAGAAGCAAATGGTTGAAGGCTCAATTGAAAGATGGACTGCAAGGAGGTATTGAGTTAAGCATTGTAATATTGAGTGGGTTGTTTTGCAATTTTGATTAGTTTGATTTTCATTGATGGAATTTGTGGTTTTAGGTACAAGGCGGCAGAGGAGAGCATACTTAAGGTGATGAAGGAGAAAGGTGTTTGTGCTGGGAATCCAATAAGGAGAGGACCACTGAGGGTTGAGGCTAGGAAGTTGATTGGGGACACTGGTTTGATAGACCATTTGTTGAAGCATATGGCTGGGAAGGTAGCTCCGGGTGGTGTTGACAGGTTTCGGAGAAGGCATAATGCTGATGGAGCTCTTGAGTATTGGTTGGAGAGTGCTGATTTGATGAGGATTAGGGAGAAGGCTGGGGTGAAGGATCCTTATTGGACTCCGCCGCCGGGGTGGAAGATTGGGGACAACCCTACTCAGGATCCTACTTGTGTGAGGATGTTCAAGGAGGTTTGGGAAGAGATAGCCAATATGAGAAGGTAAAGGCGTCAATATGAGAACCTGTTTGGATTGTGAAGTAGTGTAACTCATTTTTATAGCAGGCATTGTTTGATGTATGTGTCTTTTATGTTGATACTTTGAAAAAGGACTTTGGAGTTTCTTTAGTTTGGTATTATTGAGCTTATGTGTTTTTGGTATATACAGGGAAAGGGAATCCCAACAGCAGCAAGAGAATTTAGCAGTGATAACTCTGGATCAGGGGGAAGCTTACAGCTCAGTAACCAATCCAAAGGTAAATGATGGGAAGTGATTCAAATTAAATGTTGTCTTACTTAGACGCTTTGATACAAGATTGAACTATATACCTATATAAGCCCATGAACAGGAGCCATAGACTTTATAATTTGTTTTGCTCAATGAATGTATTATTTGAAACACAGTAATTGGTTGCATATATAATCCTATGTTCAATTAATGTATTGTTTAAAACACAACAATCTGCTACTTGCATGTTTTACTTGTGTTGCGTTTATTCCTTAAAAAACCACTATTTGAAACCTGAAAATGAAATCTCAGGAAAATAAGGAAACAAAATTGACTGTTGATCATGATGATTGGTCAGCTTGTTATGGTTGTTTAAGTATTGCTACTTGTTTGATGTGTAATTGGCAGGGGTCGCAGGACAAGTACACAGAACTAGCTGTTAGGAAGTCTAGGATTGAAGAACAAATGCTGCAGTTTTCTCAGTCTTTCTCTGGAATAGAGGTATGCAGCACATATATCCCTCATATTTTGACACTTCTGTTTGCTTGTTATGATCTACATATATAATGGATACAATTCTGATGTTGAATTGAGCATCTGGTAGTATGTCCTTCCTAAATCACTTCCAACCATAGATAGCATTTGTTTTACCTAGGTAGCATTTCACTGCCATTAAACCATAGATGTATGCATTTTAGCAATATACAAATATTGATAATGAAACTGGAGGAGTTTATTACTGTAGGAAGAAATGGAGTCGTTGCTAGAAGAACTGAGGGTGCTGAAACCAACCATGGAAGAATCAGCACTTGTTTACTCAGAAACAGCTGAAGTACCAATGTTGATATCGGACACTGAAGGAGGGACAAAAGGTAGGATGAGATCAAGAGACAAGGCTCGTATAGAGGACGAGGCAGCAAAGATAGAGAGGTTGAGGAGTAGCTTCAAGATTTGCAAGCCACAAGGAACATCTATGTGGCCAGACATGAGCATGTCTCCCAAGGGTATGGTTCAGCAAACCAACTCTTTTTTGGTCCCAACTCCACCCTCAGTTTCCTGTTCCAACAAGTCGGCAAGCTGCCTGGTCCTTCATACACCAAATGGACACAGCCCAGGCTCCCCTCTGAAGCCATTGGCTGAGAGACGCGCAATCAACATAAGCACTTTGAGCAATTTGACAAAGCAAACAGAGAAGACAAACCCCCAGCCCCAGATTGACTCTATCAGGATTGGCAAAACCCTTGACATCAACCTCAATGAGTTCCCTGATGCCTACAACACTGACCCTACTGCAATTCCCAGGACTCTCACTTGCCAGAGAAAGCAGCAAGATGTGAGTACTAATTCTGATGATTTCTTTCTATGTTCAATATTCATTATGGAAATGCGGTTTAATTTATTTATTGGATTGCAGATGGCAAAGGCCAAAAGGATCATGGAGGATGCTACAGATATAGGGAAGGATAGCATGGGTTTGTTGAGGTACAACTCTCAGCATCAGCAAAGGTGGTGTTCATCTTTCACTAGTAGTACTTGAAGCAAAATGAAATGGTGGGTAACTCAGGGATCTCCAACCCCTTTTTTTGGATACCGGAGATGATTTGGTATCGTAACTCAGTTAGATATATTATCAGTTAAAATTAGGATATGACTCTTTATATTTGATCATTAGAGAGTACTTTACATTATACTCCTATATATGGGGTTCTATGTTGGCTGAATTTTCCTAGTAGGGTGGGTATTTGTACCTTATTTTGATCCAAAATCTGAAACATCTACTAAGCCACAATATCAGTGTGACGTATATGTATTGTTTTGGCTGAGACTCCTGAGAGCTAATATGAGGCAATAGATGATATATATGATTGAAATTTCTAAGGCGACAATGATTTCTAGTTACTTCTCGTGGTGTTCTTTTCTTGCTGCAAGTCTCTACAATACTTGGTGTTTTGAAGATTATCTTGTGGAAAACTGAAAAACACTGAACTAGAACAAACTACAAACAGAATTTGTCTAGAGTTGCAAGCTACTAAGAAAGTGAATTGACATAGTCGAATCATTTCAATGTCTTCATAATAGCCTAGAGTAGCACAAACATTAACAACAAAATATTTGTTTCTCTATATGATAACCCCTGAAGCAAGCCTTTGTTATGGATCTTCACATTCAAAGTTTCAAACCCAGGAACTGGCAAGTTAAGGCATTCTCTAGCTAGTTCAAGTTTAGTCATTCAATAGCTTCTCAGGGTACACCTCAAGACCACAGGCCTCAATCCCTATCTTGGACCATACAGGACAATTTCTTCCACAGAAGCGTTGCATCTGCAAGAACACACATTTACATCCGGAAAATCAGTTCGCCGTCGGACTAGCTATTGTTATCATTGTGCAGAAGTAACTGGATATAGAAACAACACTACATATTCTTTTATGAAACATTTTGAGGACCCTGATAACGTCTAGCATCATTCTTGGTTAAGATGATTGTTGTAACATTTTCAAGTGCATAGTGCATCTTGTTTTATTAACAGGATACTGAACCTATTCCATCCAACATGATCAGATGCAGCAATGCAGCAAGCACATCAAGAATTTTAACTAGTGCAAATAAAGGTACCTCGTACAACTGCGATTGTTCCCCAAAACATCAGCTGATTTCGACGGAGTTCTGGTCAGAATAACCACAGCACCGGGAGGATATTTTTTCACAAGCTCACCTTGAACTTCACTAAGACCTAAAAATAACACATAAGCCACTACTTTGCAAATGTTGAGCTAGCAACATCCACAATTGTGCCTTTTTTTTCTTTTTCTTTTTCTTTTCAGCAATGGAAGTCATGAATTAGAAGAAGGAACGAGAAAGAATGCTTACTCTTTGAGTTTTCGGAAGGAACTGGATGAAGATAATTCTATAAAATGTAAAAACAATACACTGAGAACAATATTATCTTACTGTATCCCAAATTCAAGTCCAAATCAATCAATACAGACCTTCTTAAAACCCGAATAATATTTTCATGAATACTAAAACAGAAATCAGAGAACACTAACTTTTGGAACGGCGACGGAAAAGTGAACCTGAATCGGAGCCGGAATTGGAACCGAAAAGCCCCATATGTACCCCGAATCTGAGTAACACGTTTTAATGAAAAAAAAAAAAACAAGAGAGAGAAAAATAACACGTTTTCACTTTACTTTGGAGGAGAAAATTGTATTAAAAACATTTAATCTGCTTTTCTTTCTCATTCTCATTTTGAGGTCTGACCAAACTGCCTGAAATAATAATTATGTTCATCTATCTTGCTCCCCTTCCTCTTTGCTCTTTGGAATTTTATTTCACTGACGTGTTTAGGGGATTTACCAATTAGTGCAGCAGATCCAATGAGTGTGTGATCTTAACTTTATTCTGTAGCAGATCCAGATCAAATGAGTGTGTGTGGGATATATCTTAAAACTGATATATGATCCTTAAAAGCGTGATTGGAGTCAAGCACTCAAGCATAAATTACAATATTTCAAGTCACTATAAGAAAATAGTGGATGTGGAATTTGAGCTCATCATCTTGCACTAGCAGGTAGCAGTTGCTCATGTATTTTCTCATTTGTGGACATTACCCCGTTGCAGAAGCAAGTCAAGTAGTCTTTGGAAACTAGAGGAATTTAACACTATTAAATTGTCCATTACTTGAAACAAGCTTTTTACCAACCGAAGTGTCTAATGAAGATACATCTGAACGCAGATTTACCATCCTCTATAAGTTAGTTTGTGAGGCCTCGAATGGAACTCACAAATTTTCACAACCTCATAACCGATACAAAATGGTGAATGTGAAATTGACCCCAACATACTTGCTCTCCCATACACCAGCACTCCTACTAGTAGTAGCATTTGCTTTTGTTTGTTGCTGCAGCTCCATGGCCTCAACCATGGACAGCAATAGGCTGGAGCTTGGAGGAGGAAACGAGACGGATAGGCTCGCACTGCTCGCCATTAAAGCTCAAATACACCAAGATCCAAACAGGCCCGTGATGAGCTCGTGGAATGAGTCCACTCATTTTTGCATGTGGTATGGTGTCACTTGTAGCCGACGACATCTTCAGAGGGTCACTAAGCTGAACCTAACTTCCCTGAAGTTATCCGGGTCCATATCTCCTCACATAGGAAACCTGAGCTTCTTAAGGGAGTTATGCCTCTATGATAATAGCTTCACCAACAAAATTCCTGCAGAAATTGGGCACTTGCGGAGGTTGCAGAAATTACGTCTAGGAAACAACTCACTAAGCGGTCCTATTCCTGCCAATATCTCCAATTGCTTCAACCTCAAAACCCTCTCTGTTTATAACAACAAGCTGGTAGGTAACATTCCTTCACAACTTGGTTCTTTGTCTAAGCTTGAGTATCTTGGTTTGCAAGTTAATAATTTAACAGGAGAGGTACCTCCTTCCTTGGGTAACCTTTCTAATCTTGAAGCACTTGATTTTCATAGGAATAACTTGGTGGGTAATATTCCTAGTTCTCTAGGCCAACTGAAAAAATTAACATTTTTTGGAGTAGAGCACAATAGGTTGTCTGGTACCATCCCTCCCTCCATCTATAACATATCCAGTCTCGTTACTTTTGCCATATCAGACAACCAAATTCAAGGGAGCATTCCCCCATCCTTGTTCAGACCCCTTTCGAATCTCCAATATTTTAGCATCTACGAAAATAACTTTTTAGGATCACTTCCTCTCTCAATAAGCAATGCCACTAATCTGGTGGACTTCGAAGTTGATGAGAACAAACTGACAGGACAAGTGCCAAATTTACAAAAGCTTCGTAACCTTGTGTTCTTCAGTATTGTTGGTAATCATCTTGGAAGTGACAGTGACGGGGACTTAAGTTTTTTCTCAGACTTGACCAATGCCACGCAGTTGCAGTGGTTGGATATAGGATTCAACAAATTCGGAGGAACGTTGACCGCATCAATATCTAATCTCTCAACCGTTGAAATTCTATTTGTTTATAGCAACCGTTTACACGGAAGCATCCCTGCAGGGATAGGGAATATGGTCCACTTGAACCAATTGAATTTGGGTGATAACATGTTCACAGGTAATATTCCCACTGACATCGGGAAGCTTTCAGGTATTCGGATATTGGAATTTGGAAACAACAGATTATCCGGGAGCCTCCCATCCTCTCTAGGAAATCTGACATCATTACTTCGTCTCGAATTGCAAGGAAATCACTTTAATGGCACCATCCCTAGAAGCCTCGGGGAATGCCGTTCATTGCTGCTGTTGAATCTTTCTTGTAATGACCTTAGTGGCGACATCCCTCCACAAGTTATTGGCCTTTCCTCCTTATCAATATATTTGGATTTGTCCGAGAATCGTCTCAGTGGTTCTCTTCCCTTGGAGGTAGGAAAGTTAAAAACTCTAGGTATATTAAATGTCTCTAATAATATGTTATCAGGAAAACTTCCTGGTAGCTTTGGTAGTTGTGAGAGTTTGGAAGTCCTGCTCATGCGAGGAAACTTCTTTGACGGCCCCATTCCTTCAGCTTTGGGCTCCTTGAAAGGGATTCGAGAGTTAGACCTTTCCCACAACAATCTCTCTGGTGAGATTCCTGAGTTTCTAGCGGGGCTTGGAGGTTTGAAGCAACTTAACCTGTCTTTCAACGAATTTTGGGGTGCACTGCCAGTTAGAGGTGTCTTTAACAATACAAGTGCCATTTCAGTTGTCGGAAACAC
>NC_020497.1:19668908-19679973 GCF_000184155.1 Fragaria vesca subsp. vesca
AAAGTTAAATGTGCTATTATTTTGTTATAGCTTTCCCTGCCCTTCACTCTTTTATTTGCTGCCTATTTTCAAGTCTTGTTGCTCGTATATATGCATGAATAAAGTTTAGGTAAAATACTATATCTTTTGTTCTGTGAGGCCTTGATTTAGAGAGGCGCTTTCATGCTTTTATTTGCTGCCTATTTTCAAGTCTTGTTGCTCTTATATATGCATGAATAAAGTTTAGGTAAAATAGAGATACAGTAGAGATATCATTTTCCACCCAATTTTCCTAGTTTGGTTTAAGGAAAGGAAAGGAAAGGAAATCTTTTATTTTTCCTTTGACAAGGAAAAGGAAAGGAAAGTGAATCCTTAGGGTGGGGGGAGAGAACCATTTTCCACCCATTTTTTCTTTCATGTGGGAACCATTTTCCTTGCCCACTCTTTTCCTTTTGGTTTCCAAACAATGGAAAGTAATGACTTTCCTTTCCCAATGGCTTGATTCCATGAACAAAAGAGGTTAAAAAATTCAGTATATAGAGATATATTATAGTATAATTATATAGAGATATCATCCTTATCTCAACAATGCATATACATATACAGTACTAAACTACAAGGCAAATTACAGAAGTGAAACTACCATAACCATTTTCAAACCTGGCATTGAAAGTTTGAACAAGGGGCATTCTTCCGAGGGAGATGAGATCATTGACACAGTTGTTGCTACTCTTGCTGTGCCTTTTCATACTGCTAATTCCTGAAGATCCAAGTTCGTATACCTTCCCTGCATTGTCTATGTCCCCAACTTAAACATCGAGTTTGCTAGAGGGAATCAGGCATGAATTTAGCACCAACAGCTGAGAACTACTATGACACAGTTCAGACATTGCCAAGAACAGATACCAAATCTTATTGTAAATAGGGGATTCAAATTTCGAGTTTCTAAGAGTCGTTGGTTTAGTGGGAAATTTATATGAAACTAGCATCAGTTACATCAATTTCATGTGAACTACTGAATGAAAAGGTTCACATTTTCACAAATGAAAGAGGAAGTTGTCAAACAAGTAAAAGACTGTCCATATGAGTACACAAATTTCACACTAGAGGCCAGATCAATAACAACAGAAGTCTTTGATGAATGCAGCATATACTGACTATGCCTAGGACAAGCTATTGTGAAATGTTCTATCGTTAGAGTGATTCATAAGCTTGCTTCGAAAAGAAAGAGATTCTAAGCCTATATGAGTTTATAGTTTAGAGTCAATTGGACAATGCCACAAATCATGAGCCTAAAATCCAGTCATGTAAAGACAACGAAATGCGAAACTACCTTTCACCCAGATACTGTGGCATTAGAACAAGCAAGGACACTGCAATATCTTCACAAATTCTGCATAAACACGTTAGATCGATAATCAATCTATTATACCAGGGCAAGCACATAAAGAAAACGACGTAAGTCAACATGATATCATATCACATTGATACCAAATATTCAGAACAAAACTTATAAAAGACATTAGTAACAAGAAATATGCCAGACGAGACAATCACATGAATAAATTCTACAGAAAAGAAACCAGGGAATTCTTTCTCTACTGTAAAGAACTTGCCTGTTTTCTTTTTATTGATTGAAGAAATGAAACGGAGGGAATGAAATAGAAGAGAAGAGAATGCGCAAACACCTGAAATGGGTGGAGCCGATTCTCGTCTCTGCTGTGTTTGGCAGAGAAAGAAAGAAGACCCAGTGCGAGTGAGAGTGACCGACATGTCGCCGCACGGTCTTATAAAAGTTGTGGGGTCGCATAGGCGGACTGGGCCAATGCGGGCTAGGCGGAGTTCTTGGCGGGCTGGGCGGTAGCTATGTTGGTTGAGCCTAGGCTGGGTGGTCAGTCCATTTCAAAAATAAAAAATAAAAACGTAAAACGACGACGCAGAGGGGATGAGTTTGAGCGGTTGAGTAAAAATGAAGTACGTGTTGCTTAGAATGATCAAGTTCAAGAAAGTCTGTTTAATTTTTTTTCTTTGGATATACAAATCTTCCACAAAGATGATGACAGAATGGTACAGCAATGTACCACATTTCCAGGAGACTGAACTTGTTAGGGAGACAATTGCAGAATATACATCCTTCCTTGGTATGATCAGTGATGAGTCATCCCCAAGTAATTCTACAAATGAGAGCATAAATGCACCAGTATTTAGTCCACAATGCCACACAAATAGTTAATCAGCATACCAAAGACTCAAGAAACATTTCTTTTAGATATATTTGAGTATATGGTTAAAAGCACTAATGCACCACTCATCGAAATGCCAAGTTAATGTTTTATGTTCATGACCTAAGCCTAAAGATTGTATATACAAGTATGACAAGAGGAAACTAAACTCTGATCAGATAAGAGCGTAGTTGAAATCTAATCTCTAGTCTGTTAAGGAATATATGCGATTGTCTTAATTTCTCATGACTATTAAGATTTCCTTTCTCATTCCCACCTTCATGGTTAGCAAGTAGATATATACGTACTGTCTCAAATTGACTCCATGAATGCATTACTAAAGTGGAGTCACTCAACGATTCAGGTGAAGCAAGATGAAAGAGGGCGCATACTATTATTAGTTTTGTTGTCCTGACATCGATTTAGCACATGGTAAACTTAAACTACTGATGTTTAGGTCTGGCCAGACTGCCTGAAATAATAATAATTATGTTGATCTATCTTGCTCTCCTTCCTCTTTGCTCCTTGGAATTTTACTTCACTGACGTGTTTAGGGGATTTAAGTTTACCAATCAGTGCAGCAGATCCAATGAGTGTGGCTTAAACTTTATTCTGTAGCAGATCCAGATCAAATCAGTGTGGGATCTTAACTGATACGAGATCAAATGTGAGCTGATATCAACAGTGTGTAGCAGAAAATCTTGACTGCTACTCCAGAAGATCTTGTGTAGTAAATAATGCAGCAGCATAAAATGACCTTTGTGTTTACATTTCATACATAGCTCTACTATTGTATTTCCTATATCCACACTTCGCTATATGTTAATCTGTATTTTCTCTTTACTGATATTGCCCCGTTGTAGAAGCAACTCAAGCAAGTCAAGTCGTCTTTGGAAACTAGAGGAACCTGACACGTTACTTCGAACTTTTGACCTATTAACCAAAGTGTCTGAACGCAGATTTACCATCTTCTATAAGTAAACTTGTCAGGCCTCGAATAGAACTCACAATTTTCACTACCCCATTAACCAATTCAAAATGGTGGATGTGAACTTGACCTCATCATACTTGCTTTCCAATGCACTAGCACCAGCACTGGTACTAGCATTTGTTTTTGTTTGTTGCTGCAGCTCCATGGCCTCAAACATGGAGAGCAATAGGCTGGAGCTTGGAGGAGGAAACGATACGGATCGGCCGGCATTGCTTGCCATTAAAGCTCAAATACACCAAGATCCTAATCAGCCGGTCATGAGCTCCTGGAATGAGTCCACTCATTTTTGCATGTGGTATGGTGTCACCTGCAGCCGACGCCATCTTCAGAGGGTCACTAAGCTGAACCTAACTTCCCTGAAGTTATCCGGGTCCATATCTCCGCACATAGGAAACCTGAGCTTCCTGAGGGAGTTACGCCTCTATGAGAATAGCCTCACCAACATAATACCTCCAGAAATTGGGTACTTGCGGAGGTTGCAGATATTACATCTAGGAAACAACTCACTAAGCGGTCCTATTCCTGTCAATATCTCCAATTGCTTCAACCTCAGAGCCCTCGCTGTTTATAACAACAAGCTGGAAGGTAACATTCCTCCACAACTTGGTTCTTTGTCTAAGCTTGAGTATCTTGGTTTGCAATTTAATAAATTAACAGGAGAGATGCCTCCTTCCCTGGGTAATCTTTCTAGTCTTGACTCACTTGTTGCTAATGGGAATAACTTGGTGGGCAGTATTCCTAGTTCTCTAGGCCAACTGAAAAAATTATCAGATTTTTTAGTAGAGTCAAATAGGTTGTCTGGTACCGTCCCTCCCTCCATCTATAACATCTCCAGTCTTCTTACTTTTTCCATAAGAGACAACCAAATTCAAGGGAGCATGCCCCCATCCTTGTTCAGACCCCTTTCGAATCTCCAAATTTTTAGCATTTTCGGAAATCAGTTTACTGGACCTCTTCCTCTCTCAATAAGCAATGCTACTAATCTAGTGAAATTTCTAGTTGATGATAACAAACTGACAGGACAAGTTCCGAATTTACAAAAGCTTCGTAACCTTGGGAGTTTCGACATTTATGGTAATCATCTTGGAAGTGGCAGTGATGGGGACTTGAGTTTTTTATCAGACTTGACCAATGCCACGAAGTTGGAGTGGTTGCAAATAGGAGTCAACAACTTCGGAGGGACGTTGCCTGCGTCAATATCTAATCTCTCAACCCTTTCATATCTAAATGTCGAAGGCAACCAATTACATGGAAGCATCCCTGCAGGGATAGGGGATCTGGTCAACATGAACGAATTGCGTATGTCTGGTAACATGTTCACATGTAACATTCCCACCGACATTGGGAAGCTTTCAGGTCTTGGGAGATTAGATCTTGTTAACAACAGATTGTCAGGGAGCCTCCCATCCTCTCTAGGAAATCTGACATCATTACTTGAACTCTATTTGAAAGGAAATCATTTTAATGGCACCATCCCCACAAGCCTTGGGGGATGCCGTTCTTTGCTGCTGTTGGATCTTTCTAGCAATAATCTTAGCGGCGACATACCCCCACAAGTTATTGGTATTTCCTCCTTATCAAGATATTTGAACTTGTCCGAGAATCGTCTCAGTGGTTCCCTTCCCTTGGAGGTACGAAAGTTAAAAAATCTAGGTAAGTTGGATGTCTCTAATAATATGTTATCAGGAAAACTTCCTAGTGGCCTTGGTAGCTGTGAGAGTTTAGAAGTACTTCTCTTGCAAGGGAACTTCTTTGACGGCCCCATTCCTTCAGCTTTGAGCTCCATGAAAGGGATTCAAGAGTTAGACCTTTCACACAACAATCTCTCCGGTGAAATTCCTGAATTTCTGGCCGAGTTTAGAGGATTGAAGCAACTTAACCTGTCTTTCAATGACTTTTGGGGTGCAGTGCCAGTTAAAGGTGTCTTTAACAATGCAAGTGCCATTTCAGTTGTCGGAAACACAAGACTATGCGGAGGCATTTCTGATCTCCACCTTCCAGAGTGCAAGTTTAAAGAATCGAGGTGGTCTCGTAGCAAGAAACTAACAATCTCATTAGTCTCCGCATTCACTGTTCTTGGAGTAGCTACGCTGCTGACGTTTCTTTTTCTTTGCTTCTTGAAAAAGAGAAGCAAAGAAACTCCATCAAGCATATTGGCGAACTCTGTTTTACAAGTGTCGTATAGTGCTCTCTTGAAAGCTACTGATGGCTTCTCTGCATCAAATTTGATTGGTGCTGGTAGTTTTGGTTCTGTATACAAAGGAATTCTTGGTGAAGATGAAGAACAACTTGTTGCTGTGAAGGTTTTTAACATGTTACGCCGGGGAGCTTCCAAGAGTTTCCTAGTTGAATGTGAGACACTCAGAAATATCAGACACCGAAATCTAGTCCCGATTATAACTACATGTTCCAGTGTGGACTCTCATGGTAATGATTTCAAGGCTTTGGTTTATAAGTTCATGGAGAATGGGAGCTTAGAGGAGTGGCTGCATCCAACTACTGAGACAGAAGACACACCAAAGAGTTTAAGTCTTGTTCAGAGGCTAGACATTACCATTGACGTTGCATGTGCAGTGGATTATCTTCATAATCATTGCGAAACACCAATAGTTCATTGCGATCTCAAGCCGAGCAATGTTCTTTTGGACCGCGACTTGACAGGACATGTTGCTGATTTTGGATTAGCTAGAATCCTCTCAAGACTAGTTGATAACTTTTCAGCAAATCAATCAAGTTCCATTGGAATAAGAGGGACTGTTGGTTATGCTGCTCCAGGTTATTTTGTGCTAATATTTTTTTTTTGTAGTTTCATCAATGAGAGTTGTTTTTGTTAACAATTGTGATGTTTGAAAGCAGAGTATGGAATGGGAAGTGAGGTTTCAACATATGGAGATGTCTACAGCTTCGGCATTCTCTTGTTAGAGATGTTTACAGGGAAGAGGCCTACTGACCACATCTTCATGGATGGTTTGAACCTTCACAAGTGTACGAAGATGGCCATTGAGGAACGAGTTTCAGAGATTGCATATTCATCACTTGTTCAAGAAGGCAATCTAAGGCAGAGCACCAATGATGCTCTTGAAGAATGCTTGAGTTCAATACTAGCAATTGGAGTTGCATGCTCTGTGGAATCCCCAACAGACCGAAAGATTATCAAGGATGCTGTGTCTGAACTAAAAAAGATTCGAGCGACTCTTGTTGGATAGAAACTTTGCTATTATTTTGTTATGGCTTTCACTTCCTATCATGCTTTTATGTGCTGCGTGCTTTAGTTTCACGTTTTGTTGCTGCTATATGTGCTATAAAGTTATGTTTAGTTCTCTATTTCTCTAGTTGTATCTTAATTCCTATACCGTTTCAAGTTTGGTTGTTTGCTTTTATCTTCCTTTAGTTTTAGTTCAATTTTAAATTAATAATGCAATAGGAATAGCTGATATGCAGTCGATCAGTTGATATGAGGCACTGAATAATGCCTAAATCTGAAACAGCTAATGAGCTACAATATCAGTGTGTGAGAGATTTGTAAAGAGAGGAGTAAAATGAAGTATGTTTGCTCAAAATGATCAAGTTCAAGAAAGTCTGTTTCTTTTTCATCCTTTCGATATACAAATCTTTCACAAAAATGATGACAGAATGATACAGCAATATACCACATTTCCATGAAAAAGAAGAGAAATTGTATGTTTAATTTACCAAGACTGTTTTGGTTCCAGCAGACTTAACTTCTTAGGTAGATCAGTGCTTACACTCCTTACAGCTTCAGCAAAATCCTGATCCTCAAAATATCACCTCGGCTCCTCTTAGGCATATTGGTCAACGTCATTGGTTTGTGGCCATACTAGTTGCTCATCCCCACACTGCATGATACAACAAACAAATAGTGTGAGCTACATCTCAAAACACTTCAAAAACATATATTTGGAAAACTAGTATATCCATAATTCCATATGTATCAATAATCAAACGATTTTCTTATATATAAAAATAAGAATAACAATCAACAACATAAAAGATTGCACGTCACACATCAATATTGTGAGTAACACTTATATGCTCAATGATATACTTTGATATAACTATCGAATATTTGTAATTTTTTTCGATGAATTTGTAATCCTATGTCTCATTATTATTCGACACCGACCCGAAAAATGATCCAGCAAGAACACGAAACTCGTACTATTTGGGTTGGGCCTGAAGAAGTTACTGTTCACCGATATCTATATAAATACACCATCGTCCTATTTTTACCGCACTCTTTTAGTTTTCGTCTTCAACCACATCTCTCTCTTCTTCTTCGATTTGAAAATCCATGGAGGCCATCCAACCAAACCCTACCGAAACCCTAGATCACCAACCCGCCTCCAACAAACCACAACCCCCCGGATTCTCTAGTCTCCAACTACAAGGACCCGTCCCCGCCGCCATCGCAAACCCTAGCCTCCCACGCCGCCTCCAAGAACGGCACTCCGGCCGACGCCAGCAAGGCGGTCGCTCTGTTGATCTCTGTTGATCTCGGCACACGTAAAGCGGCACGACCAACACGCAAATTTACCATCTTCTATAAGTTAGTTTTGTGAGGCCTCGAATGAAACTCACAAATTTTCACAACCTCATAACCGATACAAAATGGTGAATGTGAAACTGACCCCAACATACTTGCTCTCCCATACACCAGCACTACTACTAGTAGTAGCATTTGCTTTTGTTTGTTGCTGCAGCTCCATGGCCTCAAGCACGGACAACAATAAGTTGGAGCTTGGACGAGGAAACTAGACGGATAGGCTCGCACTGCTCGCCATTAAAGCTCAAATACACCAAGATCCAAACAGGCTGTTTTGGCCATGATCCTCAGCAGGGAGCAGAGAAGTAACTAGTGCTACCAAAAGTAAACTAGGGTTTCAGGGCATGCCACTGCGCGGACGCGGGATGTGAACTGTGCGCGTTCTTAACTTCTAACCAGGCGAAAGGGAGCTCCGGTGTCACCTTGCGGACGAGGAATTACGAGCAAAACCTCTTAGTCACCTGTGAATCGATACTCACTGTTAGAGCGAGCAGAGCAACAATTAGGAAAGAAAGGCGAGTCCAGTCGGGCTCTGAGAACTAAGGCGTGGTGCAATTAGAACTTTAAGGTTTCGAGGATGCTCGAGAGTTTGTAAGTAGTTTTTGTATGATTTGATTGTATGTTCTTAGACCAGATCCTCAAACTCCCTTATATAGCGATCCGCAAATAGTTGGCAAAGACATAATCACAAACCCACTCGGACTTAGCAATTAGAATTCCACAAGGATACAACCAGCTCGCGAACCGCGCTATCCATGCGACATGTGTCCAGAACAGACTTCACTTAGGTCTCACTCACCGCCCCGCATCATCTTACTGTAGCGTTGTATGCGAACTTCGAACACTAAGCGATCTTATCCCACGAGGTGCTACAGTCCCTTTCCAACTCTACCTCGCCATGCACTACGGAATCCTACGCGAACTGAAACGAGGATCTCGCGAGGTATCGAAGTCCTTGACAAATTCCACCTCGCGCGCTGTCAGAGCGCGCCACCCTACATGGGCTTCATATCTAAAAAAGGGCCACAGGTACTGGCCCAAATGTTATCCAAAACTTATTGCGAGTCTTGGACCAAAATCCCCGCTGGGCTCAAACACAGGCCTGTGATGAGTTCGTGGAATGAGTCCACTCAATTTTGCATGTGGTATCGTGTCACTTGTAGCCGACGACATCTTTAGAGGGTCACTAGGCTGAACCTAACTTCCCTGAAGTTATCCGGGTCCATATCTCCTCACATAGGAAGCCTGAGCTTCTTAAGGGAGTTATGCCTCTATAATAATAGCTTCACCAACAAAATTCCTGCAGAAATTGGGCACTTGCGGAGATTGCAGAAATTACGTCTAGGAAACAACTCACTAAGTGGTCCTATTCCTGCCAATATCTCCAATTGCTTCAACCTCAGAATCTTCGATGTTCATAAGAACATGCTAGTAGGTAACATTCCTCCAGAACTTGGTTCCTTGTCTAAGCTTGAGTATCTTGTTTTGCAAGTTAATAATTTAACAGGAGAGGTACCTCCTCCCTTGGGTAACCTTTCTAATCTTGAAGCACTTGATTTTCATAAGAATAACTTGGTGGGTAATATTCCTAGTTCTCTAGGCCAACTGAAAAAAATTAACATTTTTTGGAGTAGAGCACAATAGGTTGTCTGGTACCATCCTCCCTCCATCTACAACATATCCAGTCTCGTTACTTTTGCCATATCAGACAACCAAATTCAAGGGAGCATTCCCCCATCCTTGTTCAGACCCCTTTCGAATCTCCAATATTTTAGCATCTACGAAAATAACTTTTTAGGATCACTTCCTCTCTCAATAAGCAATGCCACTAATCTGGTGGACTTCGAAGTTGATGAGAATAAACTGACAGGACAAGTGCCAAATTTACAAAAGCTTCGTAACCTTGTGTTCTTCAATATTGTTGGTAATCATCTCGGAAGTGACAGTGATGGGGACTTAAGTTTTTTCTCAGACTTGACCAATGCCACGCAGTTGGAGTGGCTGGAAATAGGATTCAACAAATTCGGAGGAACGTTGCCCGCATCATTATCTAATCTCTCAACCCTTGAAATTCTACATGTTGTGCACAACCGTTTACACGGAAGCATCCCTGCAGGGATAGGGAATATGGTCCACTTGAACCAATTGAATTTGGGTGATAACATGTTCACAGGTAATATTCCCACTGACATCGGGAAGCTTTCAGGTATTCGGATATTGGAATTTGGAAACAACAGATTATTCGGGAGCCTCCCATCCTCTCTAGGAAATCTGACATCATTACTTCGTCTCGAATTGCAAGGAAATCACTTTAATGGCACCATCCCTAGAAGCCTCGGGGAATGCCGTTCATTGCTGCTGTTGAATCTTTCTTGTAATAACCTTAGTGGCGACATCCCTCCACAAGTTATTGGCCTTTCCTCCTTATCAATATATTTGGATTTGTCCGAGAATCGTCTCAGTGGTTCTCTTCCCTTGGAGGTAGGAAAGTTAAAAACTCTAGGTATATTAAATGTCTCTAATAATATGTTATCAGGAAAACTTCCTGGTAGCTTTGGTAGTTGTGAGAGTTTGGAAGTCCTGCTCATGCGAGGAAACTTCTTTGACGGCCCCATTCCTTCAGCTTTGGGCTCCTTGAAAGGGATTCGAGAGTTAGACCTTTCCCACAACAATCTCTCTGGTGAGATTCCTGAGTTTCTAGCGGGGCTTGGAGGTTTGAAGCAACTTAACTTGTCTTTCAAAGAATTTTGGGGTGCACTGCCAGTTAGAGGTGTCTTTAACAATACAAGTGCCATTTCAGTTGTCGGAAACACAAGACTTTGCGGAGGTATTTCTGATATCCACCTTCCAAAGTGCAAGTTTAAAGAATCGAGGTGGTCTCGTAGCAAGAAACTAACAATCTCATTAGTCTCCGCATTCACTGTTCTTGGAGTAGCTATGCTGTGGACGTTTCTTTTTCTTTGTTTCTTGAAAAAGAGACGCAAAGAAACTCCATCAAGCTCATTGGCGAACTTTGTTTTACAAGTGTCGTATAGTGCTCTCTTGAAAGCTACTGAGGGCTTCTCTGCAGCAAATTTGATTGGTGCTGGTAGTTTTGGGTCTGTATACAAAGGAATTCTCGGCGAAGATGGAGCTCATCTTGTTGCTGTGAAGGTGTTTAACATGTTACGCCGGGGTGCTTCGAAGAGTTTCCTAGCCGAATGCGAGGCACTCAGAAATATAAGACACCGAAATCTAGTCCCGATTATAACTGCATGTTCAAGTGTGGACTCTCATGGTAATGATTTCAAGGCTTTGGTTTATAAGTTC
>NC_020497.1:19680407-19759239 GCF_000184155.1 Fragaria vesca subsp. vesca
AAGAACGCTTGAGTTCAATACTAGAAATTGGAGTTGCATGCTCTATGGAATCTCCACCAGACCGCAAGAATATCAGTGATGTTGTGTCTAAGCTGAAAAAGATTCGAGCCACTCTTGTTGGATAGAAAGTTAAATGTGCTATTATTTTGTTATAGCTTTCCCTGCCCTTCACTCTTTTATTTGCTGCCTATTTTCAAGTCTTGTTGCTCGTATATATGCATGAATAAAGTTTAGGTAAAATACTATATCTTTTGTTCTGTGAGGCCTTGATTTAGAGAGGCGCTTTCATGCTTTTATTTGCTGCCTATTTTCAAGTCTTGTTGCTCTTATATATGCATGAATAAAGTTTAGGTAAAATAGAGATATACAGTAGAGATATCATTTTCCACCCAATTTTCCTAGTTTGGTTTAAGGAATGTAAAGGAAAGGAAAGGAAAGGAAATCTTTTATTTTTCCTTTGACAAGGAAAAGGAAAGGAAAGTGAATCCTTAGGGTGGGGGGAGAGAACCATTTTCCACCCATTTTTTCTTTCATGTGGGAACCATTTTCCTTGCCCACTCTTTTCCTTTTGGTTTCCAAACAATGGAAAGTAATGACTTTCCTTTCCCAATGGCTTGATTCCATGAACAAAAGAGGTTAAAAAATTCAGTATATAGAGATATATTATAGTATAATTATATAGAGATATCATCCTTATCTCAACAATGCATATACATATACAGTACTAAACTACAAGGCAAATTACAGAAGTGAAACTACCATAACCATTTTCAAACCTGGCATCGAAAGTTTGAACAAGGGGCATTCTTCCAAGGAGGGAGATGAGATCATTGACACACTTGTTGCTACTCTTGCTGTGCCTTTTCATACTGCTAATTCCTGAAGATCCAAGCTCGTATACCTTCCCTGCATTGTCTATGTCCCCAACTTAAACATCGAGTTTGCTAGAGGGAATCAGGCATGAATTTAGCACCAACAGCTCAGAACTACTATGACACAGTTCAGACATTGCCAAGAACAGATACCAAATCTTATTGTAAATAGGGGATTCAAATTTCGAGTTTCTAAGAGTCGTTGGCTTAGTGGGAAATTTATATGAAACTAGCATCAGTTACATCAATTTCATGTGAAGTACTGAATGAAAAGGTTCACATTTTCACAAATAAAAGAGGAAGTTGTCAAACAAGTAAAAGGCTGTCCATATGAGTACACAAATTTCACACTAGAGGCCAGATCAATAACAACAGAAGTCTTTGATGAATGCAGCATATACTGACTATGCCTAGGACAAACTATTGTGAAATGTTCTATCGTTAGAGTGATTCATAAGCTTGCTTCGAAAAGAAAGAGAATTTAAGCCTATATGAGTTTATAGTTTAGAGTCAATTAGACAATGCCACAAATCATGAGCCTAAAATCCAGTCATGTAAAGACAACGAAATGCGAAAGTACCTTTCACCCAGATACTGTGGCATTAGAACAAGCAAGGACACTGCAATATCTTCACAATTTCTGCATAAGCACATTAGATCGATAATCAATCTATAATACCAGGGCAAGCACATAAGAAAACGACGTAAGTCAACATGATATCGTATCACATTGGTACCAAATATTCAGAACAAAAATTATAAAAGACATTAGTAACAAGAAATATGCCAGACGAGACAATCACATGAATAAATTCTATAGAAAAGAAACCAGGGAATACTTTCTCTACAGTAAAGAACTTACCTGTTTTCTTTGTATTGATTGAAGAAATGAAACGGAGGGAATGAAATAGAAGAGAAGAGAATGCGCAAACACCTGAAATGGGTGGAGCCGATTCTCGTCTCTGCTGTGTTTGGCAGAGAAAGGAAGAAGACCCAGCACGAGTGGGAGTGAACGACATGTCGCCGCACAGTCATACTGTTGTATTTCCTATATCCACACTTAGCTATATGTTAATCTGTATTTTCTCTTTACTGATATTGCCCCGTTGTAGAAGCAACTCAAGCGCGCAAGTCAAGTCGTCTTTGGGAACTAGAGGAACCTGACACGTTACTTTGAACTTTTGACCAATTAACCAAAGTGTCTGAACGCAGATTTACCATCTTCTATAAGTTCCATTGGAATAAGAGGGACTGTTGGTTATGTTGCTCCAGGTCTGTAATTACATGTTATTTTGTACTACTAATTTTTTTTTGTAGCTAGCTAGGGTAGTTTCATCAATGAGAGCTGTTTTTGTTAACAACTGTGATGTTTGAACCGCAGAGTATGGAATGGGAGAAGTGAGGTTTCGACATATGGAGATGTCTACAGCTTCGGTATTCTCTTGTTAGAGATATTTACAGGGAAGAGACCAACTGACCACATCTTCATGGACAATTTGAACCTTCATAAGTGTGTGAAGATGGCCTTGGGCAAACGAGTTTCAGAGATTGCAGATTCGTCACTTGTTCAAGAAGGCAATCCGAGGCAGAGCATCAACGATGCTCTTGAAGAATGATTGAGTTCAGTATTAGGTATTGGAGTTGCATGCTCTGTGGAATCCCCAACAAAGCGAAAGAATATCGGTGATGTTGTGTCTGAACTGAAAAAGATTCAAGCAACGTACTCTTGTTGGATAGAAACTTTGCTATTGTTCTGTTATGGCTTTCACTGCCTATCATGCTTTTATGTGTTGCGTGCTGTAATTTCATGTTTGCTGTTGTTATATGTGCTTCAATAAAGTTATGTATACATTATGTTTAGTTCTCTATTTCTCTAGTTGTATCCTAATTCCTATACCGTTTCAAGTTTTGTTGTTTGCTTTTATCTTCCTTTAGTTGTAGTTCAATTTCTAGGCCATTGAATGAATAATGCAATAGGAATAGCTGATATGAGGCAATGAATAATGCCTAAATTTGAAACAGCTACTGAGCTACGTACAATATCAGTGTGTGAGAGATATGTATGGTTTTGGTGGAGAGCTGATATGAGGCAATAGATGATGTACATGATTGGGATTTCCAAGGCGACAATGAGTTTTAGGCACTTCTCTTGGTGTTCTTTCCTTTCTGCAAGTCTCTAGCTACAGTACTTATCACATATTTATGTTCAGTTTCTTGATGCAAGTCTCAAGTTTCTTCCCAGGCAGCCTGTGTAATCAGATATCCATGTTAATCCACAATATGGCATCTTAACGTACTCTGAGATTAGTTAAACTATTAATGCTAGTAAACTGGGTTAAATTTTAATAGCCCGCCACAACTCTTTTGGGATTATTTTTCTTCATTGACCTACTGGTGAGAGCAGATCCTACTAGTGTGGGATCTTAACTGATTTGTGATCCTTAAAACTTCAAAAGCTGAATAATTGGAGTCACGCACTCACGCATAGACTACAACATTTCTAGTCACTATAACAAAATGGTGGATGTGAAATTGACCTCGTCTTTTTGCATTCTTGCACTAGCAGGTTGCAGAAGCAAGTCAATCGCCGACTGAATTGACCTCATGCTGTAAAAAGCAAAATTACCATGCATAATCCTAATTGAATCGAATCCAAACCAATTGCCGATTTTGCCGCCAAGTCATCATCTTCCATTGCAGCACAGCCAACCTCACCATCGAACAGCCTAGCCGATTATAACAGTAGCAATGGTGGGTTGTGAAGAACAAAGATATATTATACTAAGCATTTGTATGTCTCACATTTACCAGTTTAAGTGGGAAAGTTTATCACCAAGTGACAATGTTCTAAAAGGCGGTAGGCGGGTAGTAACTCACAGCCTAGAGCCTAGACAGCCTAGGCGAGGATTAGGCAGGGACTGAAAGGATTCAAGGTTTATTGAAATGAAATGCAAAACACTACATCTTGTATTTCATCTTAATCATGAACAATGTACATCTCATAGCTTTTATAGGTAGGGATTCTATACAAATGACCGAACTACCCTTATACTCTTAACACCCTCCCTCAACCATATGCTTGGCTAAGCATAATGGTTGGCACAAAGCAAACAACCAAAAAATACAGATGTAGAATCCATTACAAAACTATTAACCCAAATCAAAAACCCAACTACTTGATATCAAAAGAGCATCCATCTTGACATTCGGCTATCAAAGGAGGATAAGAGAGCTTGCTGGAAAATTTCACAGTTCACATGGAAAATAGTGCAACAATACATGAAGCATCCTTGGCAACACATAGCAGCAAAGATGTATAACTAAAAGTCCAAATCTGAAAACTTCATATTTTTAACACATTGAAAAGCTTCATTTGCTGGAAAAAAAAAACTACATCTTTTCCTTCAATTGTATACTAATAAACTGCATATGTCACTTAATGCATCAACTTTTATAGGCACTACACACTTGCAAATCCAATTGATATATGGCCTCAATATACTTAGCATTCCATCAGAATATTACCAGCAGCTCCCATATTTATATATCGGCAACACAATCCAAACTTAAGAATCTGACTTAATATTGAAAATGCATATGCACTCTAGCAGCTCATAACTAACTTAACTCCTCTCTACACTTGAATTGACTCCTCAAAGCTTTGCATACGACCCAAACTCCTTCGCAGCAATATAACAAAGGCAGTAAACACAACAAATTCCTATCAAATAGGAAAACATCCTCCAAAACTGATCACACCCAGCACATAGAACCATACAACCAATTTATAATCCAACTTGCCAAACCAATTCACCAGGCCAAAACAGAATATTAAACTACTTCATCACCTTCTTCTTTTGGTTGATGGCAGACACAAATTTTGATAAAAGAAAAAAAAAGGCAAATTGATGATATTAACAGGGCAAATTAAACCAGAAACCAATTCTACAAATCCAATGATAGGGATGCAAAAAAATTAGGAAGATATTACCCATCCTACTGAAAAATCTGATGCTAACTGAGGTGGGTGCGTAAGAAATTGATAAGCCAAAGCACAATCATGATATCAAACAAAGATAGCCTCAAATCACCATCAGAAATCGAAGCCCAGAATATCCATCTCTCACCGTCAAATCACCTCCCCCCACTGCTACATCCAACTAGATCAAAGCAATAAGCACAAAGAAGAGAGAGAGTCTAGTACCAAAATTTGAGCCCATAGATTGCAGATCGAAGAATAAGATCAGAATAGACCACGACGAAGTCGAGGACCAAAACTCCAAAGTCGCGAACAGAGGTGCGCCGATGAGGCCGGAAAACAACCGAGATGGTCTCCATCAATGACCGATTTTCGATCTAAGGACTGCACGGGTCTGAATTTGGAAGGCATGAGGCTAGGGTTTTGATATTGGGGAAAACTGAAAAGAAGGCTATGAAAACTAAAAACGCGGAAGCAATCGAAGCACACAGCCACAAGAATGTGACCATGGCTCTGATACCATGAAAGGATTCAAGGTTTATTGAAATGAAATGTAAAACAGTAATGTAAAAAAGCAGAGCTCTGACGGACTACATCTTGTATTTCATCTTAATCATGAACAGTGTACATCTCATAGCTTTTATAGGGTAAGAATTCTATGCAAATGACTGAACTATCCTTATACTCTTAACAAGGACTAGACGATTTATATTTTTTAAGATTTATTAATTAAAAATATATATTTTATGCAATTTAATATTTAAAAATGTTAAATATAGATAAATTATTCAACATAAATCTAGTCATACCTATTTATAAAATAAATAATAGCTAAAATGTGACATTACTTCCCGTAAAAATGAGCAACAACAACAATAAACATATACTTCTAATTTTAAACACATCATTAACTCTCATACTCTCCACAATATAACAATCTCATCACAAAAAGAAAACAAAATTAGCCGGAGAACTTAATAGCCTAGGCGGGCTAGGCAGCATTTAGGTGGGATAAGCGGCCGCCTAATCGCCCACAGCTTGACACAAAGGCCTCGAAGAAAAGCGAGGCGGCTTGTTGCAGCCTAGAGCCTAGGCGGGGACTAGGTGGTCCTAGGTAGGGCCTTTTAGAAGCTTGCCAAGTGATAATGGTGTTATATTATCTTACAAGTCACGAAAGAAACATCTCCTTAGGACCTTAGCAAACTTTTATTGTAGTGGAAGCACGTCTTTGGAAATTTGAGCTGGCCAACACTTCTTGATCGTCCTTCACTTCAAACTTTCAACCAACCAAAGTGCCTGTGGTCATGTATTTCCACATGATCAATCGACATTAATGTCAAGTCAAGTCGCCGGAACCAAGTCAAGTCGTCGTCTTTGCAAATTAAGCAAGTCAAGTCGTATTCGGAAACCAAGTCATCAGTCCACTGCTAGATTGTTCGTTACATCAAACTATTAGTGTTCTGAACCCAAATATTCACAACCCCATAACGAATTCAAAAATCAAAATGGTGGAAGTGAAATTGACCTGAACCTCAACATGCTTGCTTTCCAATCCACAAGCACTAGTACATGTACTAGCATTTGCTCTTCTCTATTGCTGCAGTTCCATGGCCTCAACCTCTCTAGGAAACGAGACGGATAGGCTGGCATTGCTTGCCATTAAAGCTCAAATACATCAAGACCCTAATCGGCCGGTCATGAACTCATGGAATGAGTCCACTCATTTTTGCATGTGGTATGGTGTCACATGCGGCCGACGCCATCTTCAGAGGGTCACTAAGCTGGACCTTCGCTCCTTGAAATTGTCCGGGTCCGTATCTCCTCACATAGGAAATCTGAGCTTCCTAAGGGCGTTATACCTCTTTGATAATAGCCTCACCAACAAATTCCCTCCAGAAATTGGGCACTTGCGGAGGTTGTATCGTTTATGTCCCCAACTTAAACATCAAGTTTACTAGAGGGAAGCAGGCATGAATTTAGCACCAAAAGCTCATAACTACTATGACACTGTTCAGGCATAGCCAAGAATAGATACCAAATCCAATTGTAACGAGGGGATTCAAATTTCGAGTTCCTAAGAGTCGTTGGCTTAGTGGGAAGTTTATATGAATTTATATGTAACTAGCATCATGAACATCAATTTTATGTGAACTCAGATTTTAAGTATTATCCCGAGCAACTTTGTCTTTAAATCGTTGAGGAGCACTTATTTTTGGAATTGATGAGAACACAAAAGTAAATGTTGCATACAACAGAATCATCCATGTATAATGCAACTCCATATAGAAACTCTCAAAGTTAACTCCGAAAACAACCATCCAGACAAGGCTTAAGTACAAAATTATTAGAGCGTATAATGCATAGAACAATTTCTGGCCCTCTTATCTTCTGTTTCAGATGTGTCTGTACACGTACTGAAACATAATAATCCCTAGCCTGCAATGATAACTTATGTCAAGTTTTCATGATATGGGTTAACCAAATGACGATCTTAATTTATAGTAAATCAAATCCCACTGAATGGTAAGTTACCTTCATTTCATTCACAACATCCACTGCGAAAACAGTCAAAACATCTCAGCAATAATCACATCAGCTCAAACAAAACAAAACGTTGATTCAAATTTAAAATTAAAAACCGAAACAAAGTTAAGCTGCTATTTGGAAATGAACAGGATCAGTCGTAATCACAATCCTTACATTTCTTCGGAGAGCTCAGCACGAGGGTTTGAATCAAAGCAACGCTGAGAAGAAGACTAGGGATTCGATTTCTTCGAAATTCGACATCAGCATTGCATGGAATTTGGATCAGTTTCAAAATTATGTTCTGATCAAGCACTTCACTGATGTGCTTATCGAGAAACTCGCGTAGTCATAATCATATCTAATTTCTTCATACAATTGTTAAAAATGGTTAGTATAGTGATAGCGCAATTTCAATGTTGGGTTGGAATTTTATGCCACATATCAACTGTCTTCATTTATTGCGACATATAATTTCGTCTACCATGGGTTGGAATTTCATGCAAAGACTAGACTTTCGAAGTCTTTGGTGGGTGAATTTGTGCCACCATTGGAATCAAGTGAAGTCAGTTAACACTGCATGATCGTCCGTTGCTTGAAACTTTCAACCAACCAAAGTGTGCGATGCAGATCATCTGATCCCGTATGCCCCATCCTATAATTAAGCTGGTTGTGTATGGCCTCAAGTGGAGCTTACAATTCTTCACAACCCCGTAACCAATTCAAAATGTTGTTTATTTCGGGTATGAAAATCACCTCATCTTACTTACTTTCCAATGCACTAGTACTGGCATTTGCTTTTGTTTGTTGCTGCAACTCCATGGCCTTAAACATGGACAGCAATAGGCTAGAGCTTGGAAGAGGAAACGAGACGGATCGGCTGGCATTGCTTGCCATTAAAGCTCAAATACATCAAGATCCTAATCGGCCGGTCATGAGCTCCTGGAATGAGTCCACTCATTTTTGCATGTGGTATGGTGTCACCTGCAGCCGACGCCATCTTCAGAGGGTCACTAAGCTGAACCTAACTTCCCTGAAGTTATCCGGGTCCGTATCTCCGCACATAGGAAACCTTAGCTTCCTGAGGGAGTTACTCCTCTACAATAATAGCCTCACCAACAAAATCCCTCCAGAAATTGGGCACTTGCAAAGGTTGCAGATATTAAGTCTACGAAAGAATTCACTCAATGGTCCTATTCCTACCAGTATCTCCAATCTCTTCAACCTCAGAATCCTCGCTGTTCAATACAACTTGCTGGTAGGTAACATTCCTCCACAACTTGGTTCCTTGTCTAAGCTTGAGTTTCTTGGTTTGCAAGTTAATAATTTAACAGGAAAGATATCTCCTTTCTTGGGTAACCTTTCTAGTCTCGACTCACTTGTTGCTTATGAGAATAACTTGGTGGGAAGTATTCCAAGTTCTCTAGGCCAACTGAAAAAATTAACATATTTCGGACTATACGCGAATAGGTTGTCTGGTAACATTCCTCCTTCCATCTATAATATCTCTAGTCTCCTTAATTTTACCATATCAAGAAACCAATTTCAAGGGAGCATTCCCCCATCCTTGTTCAGAACCCTTTCGAATCTCCAATATTTTAGCATTTTCGGAAATCAGTTTACTGGATCACTTCCTCTCTCAATAAGCAATGCTACTAATCTAGCGGAATTTCAATTTCAAAAAAACAAACTAACAGGACAAGTGCCAAATTTACAAAAGCTTCGTAACCTTAGGAAGTTAAACATCGCTAGTAATCATCTCGGAAGTGGCAGTGATGGGGACTTAAGTTTTTTATCAGACTTGACTAATGCCACGAGGTTGGAGTGGTTGCTAATAGGATACAATAATTTCGGAGGGAAATTGCCCGCATCAATATCTAATGTCTCAACCCTTTCAGTTCTACATGTTTTGAACAACCGTTTACATGGAAGCATCCCTGCAGGGGTAGGGAGTTTGGTCAACATGAACAAATTGTATTTGGCTCATAACATGTTCACAGGTAATATTCCCACTGACATCGGAAAGCTTTCAGGTCTTGGGATATTGAAATTTGATAACAACAGATTATCCGGGAGCCTCCCATCCTCTGTGGGAAATTTGACAACGTTAGTTCGACTCGAATTGCAAGGAAATAGTTTTAATGGCACCATTCCTGCAAGCCTTGGGGAATGTCATTCGTTGCTGCGGTTGGATCTTTCTGGCAATAACCTTACTGGCGAGATTCCTCCACAAGTTATTGGCCTTCAGTCCTTATCAATATATTTGGACTTGTCCGAAAATCGTCTCAGTGGTTCCCTTCCCTTGGAGGTAGGAAAGTTAAAAACTCTAGGTATATTAAATGTCTCCAACAATATGTTATCAGGAAATCTTCCAAGTAACCTTGGTAGCTGTGAGAGTTTAGAAGTCCTTCTCTTGCAAGGGAACTTCTTTGACGGCCCCATTCCTTTAGCTTTAGGATCCTTGAAAGGGATTCGAGAGTTAGACCTTTCACACAACAATCTCTCCGGTGAGATTCCTGAGTTTCTAGCGGGGCTTGGAGGTTTGAAGCAACTTAACCTGTCTTTCAACGAATTTTGGGGTGCACTGCCAGTTAAAGGTGTCTTTAACAATGCAAGTGTCATTTCAGTTGTCGGAAACACAAGACTTTGCGGAGGCATTTCTGATCTCCACCTTCCAAAGTGCAAGTCTAAAGAACCGAGGTCTCTTAGCAAGAAACTGACAATCTCATTAGTCTCCGCATTCACTGTTCTTGGAGTAGCTATGTTGTTGACATTTCTCTTTCTTTGTTTCTTGAAAAAGAGAAGCAAAGAAACTCCATCAAGCACATTAATGAACGATGCGTTGCAAGTATCATATAGTGCTCTCTTGAAAGCTACTGATAGCTTCTCTGTAGCAAATTTGATTGGTGCTGGTAGTTTTGGGTCTGTATACAAAGGAGTTCTCGGCGAAGATGAAGCTCAGCTTGTTGCTGTGAAGGTGTTTAACATGTTACGTCGGGGAGCATCCAAGAGTTTTCTAGCCGAATGTGAGGCACTCAAAAATATCAGACACCGAAATCTAGTCCCGATTATAACTGCGTGTTCCGGTGTGGACTCTCGTGGCAATGATTTCAAGGCTTTGGTTTATAAGCTCATGGAGAATGGGAGCTTAGAGGAGTGGCTGCATCCAACTACTGAGACAGAAGACACACCAAAGAGTTTAAGTCTTGTTCAAAGCCTAGACATTGCCATTGACGTTGCATGTGCAGTGGATTATCTTCATAATCATTGTGAAACACCAATAGTTCATTGCGATCTCAAGCCGAGCAATGTTCTTTTGGACCACGACTTGACGGGACATGTTGCTGATTTTGGATTAGCTAGAATCCTCTCAAGACTAGCTGATAACGTTTCAGCAAATCAATCAAGTTCCATTGGAATAAGAGGGACTGTTGGTTATGCTGCTCCAGGTATGTACTTTATATGCTATTTTCAACTATATTTCTTGTAGCTAGCTAGGTAGTTTGATTAATGAGAGCTGCTTTTGTTAACAAACTGTGTTGTTTGAATCGCAGAGTATGGAATGGGAAGTGAGGTATCGACATATGGAGATGTCTATAGCTTCGGCATTCTCTTGTTAGAGATGTTTACAGGGAAGAGGCCCACTGACCACATATTTGTGGACAGTTTGAACCTTCACAATTGTGTGAAGATGGCCCTCGGCAATCTAGTTTCAGGGATTGCAGACTCATCACTTGTTCAAGAAGGCAATCCGAACCAAAGCACCAATGATGCTTTTGAAGAACGCTTGAGTTCAATACTAGAAATTGGAGTTGCATGCTCTGTGGAATCTCCACCAGACCGCAAGAATATCAGTGATGCTGTATCTGAGCTGAAAAAGATTCGAGCCACTCTTGTTGGATAGAAAGTTGGAAACTTTGCTATTGTTCTGTTATGGCTTTCCCTGCCCTCCATGCTTTTATTTGCTGTCTTTTTTCAAGTCTTGTTGCTCTTATATATGCATAAATAAAGTTAGGTAAAATACTACATATTTTACTCTGTATTAGGCCTTGATTGAGGGCACATCAATGATCAATTTCATTAAAAAGAATAGAAAAATCAGCTTCTCTGTTTCCTAATTCTTTACATCGTGCCATTCCATATTTCTAGTACATTGGTTCAAATGAATAAAGCAATAGGAGACTTAGGAGTACGGTCAAATGAAATGATCAGTGAAGGTTCTATGTGGTGAAAAGTCCACAATTAACTCAGGACTAGTCTAATGAATACAAGTCTCAGTGAGTTAAGGTCAACTAATTCTGTGATAAACTATATGAATGTGTGTGGCTTGTCTGTGCAAATTTCTATCTTGTTCTAGAACAAGCTTATCAGAGATTTATTTTATCAAAATTTGGCAAGGTTCATTGGGTTTACTAAGGTTTAGTGAACCAAAGCTACTTGAATGGAAATCATCAAAATCTACAACCAAGAGAGATATGAAGATGCCGAGTAGAATCCTCAGTAAAAGGAACACAGTTCCAGTACAATTAATAAACGCTCAAGAATTTGAGTATAATGAAATAGAATCTAGTGTGCGAGAAGCATCTGCTCCTAGATTTAAATTCAATAAGATCTACAAAAGGATCTTTCATTATAGATTCTCACAGATTCAAGATTCTTGAATTAACTGTTCCAGCCACAGGTGGAGAAACAAATATCAAGTTGATAACTCCTAAAGAAGTAAGTGAAGCTTTCCAGAAAAAATATTCATATATGCATATTGGCGCGGTCCAAGTAGGAATAAAACTCTTAGCCAGAGATGGTATTGACTGTTCGGTTCTATGTGTCTTACAAGACGATAAAATAACAGACTTCAAGAAAAGTCTATTAGGAACGGTGGAAGCTTGTTTGTGCAACCAAGTTGCATATTTCAATGTATTTTCAAATTTCACAACTCATCTCAGAGATGCTGCTCACTATCTAAGATTGAGAATCAAGACAGATGGGATTTCCATGAAAAAAGAAATGATGGAACTTGCGATAGATTATCGAATCTATTATAAGTTGATGAGCTCAAATGTGACTCCTAATACCAGGTTTTCAAATAGCTCTGTGATTACCATATCTGTTCTCAGCAACCCAAAAAATAATTCTCAGCAAAAACATGTCACAAAATGGCATGAAGTAACATTCCCAAGAGAATGGAATCTGACCCCTCCTGTCAAACAGCTTGAAAGCTCCAATGCTTCAGTTTATGAAGACATGGGAGGAAAGATAAGCTTACAGTTTCATAGGCATTCGTTTGCTAATTATAAAGAAGCTAGTTCCTCTGGAACTAAATCAGCATATCTTGAAGAATCCTTTGAAGAAGAGGATACTAAAAGACCTATGAAAATATTTAGAGTAGGAGAGTTAAAAGAATTATATGCACAAGCTGAAACTTGTGAATCCATAAAAGAATTAGAAGAAATCATGCTCCAGATTTCTCAAATTCAACTTGGAAAAAATAAGAGGAAGATTCTTCCTTATCAAGCTGCAAAAGAAGAACCAGAGCCATATGGATCTTCGATGGAAACAAATGGTGAAAGGCAGACTCCTCCAGATGGTGGCCATACCATAGTGCAGAACATCACAAACAATCCAACAAAGATCATTCGTGAAAAGAATATTAAACTTCCAAAAGGACAAGCTCCTACAGGAAGGTATGGAGAACAAAGTTCTCCGAAGTATATCCTTACAGAACCCAAATGGGGACAGTCTGTGTCCGAAAGAGGGGTTTATTTGGATTTAGACCAGGTAGGAGATAAAAGAAAGACAATAGACAACTGGGTTGCTAGTTTAAAGTTAACTCAGGCTCTAGTGTTATCCAAATATGCCTACGAGGAAGCTCATGCATACTATGAGTCGACCTTAACTGGAATAGTCTAGAAATGGTACCAGTCCTTTAAGAGAAGTTCTAAATGGGCTGATTGCCAGTCCTGTAATGATGCTGTAACACAATCTTTGGAAGAAAACCCCCTCCAGTATTTTACTGTAGGAGGAATAGCATTTCAAGTAAATGTTTTACAACCCAATATCAAAAGTCGCCAGCGAAGAGTGGTGATTATAAGCTAATTTTAAAGCCAGTTTGCTGTTACAAGAACAGCTTAAAGGGTATAATGAAATATTGGTAAATGAAGAAGCAAGTTCAGAAGACTCTAAATCAGAGGAAAATTCCGAATATTAACGAGAGTTCTGATGGAGAAGAAGAATACATCAGAGAGCATAACCTAAAAGTATATGCTACAAGGATAGACCAAAAGAAGATTTCGACTCTCGCAGAAATAGAAAATTTGTTGAAACTAGTAATCAGTGAAAATCCTCAGTTGTATTGGGAAAGAGACCCAATATATTGTCAGCTAAGAATGCATGATGCAAATGCTATTTACCATGTTAAGGCCATCCCTCACTATAAGGAAGAAGATAGGAAAGAAATGGAAAGTCAGATCCAAGAGCTGCTGGAAAAGAAGTTAATCAGGCCTTCAAACAGTCCTCATCATGCCCCAGCATTCTTGGTGAGAAATCATGCATAACAATTAAGAGGAAAAGCAAGAATGGTGATTGATTACAAGGATGTAAATAAAAAGACCGTTAAAGACGGCTATCAGATAGCTCAGGTGAGAGTTCTCATTAACAGGCTTAAAGGAGCGAAAATCTTCTCTAAGTTTGATGCAAAATCAGGCTTTTGGCAAGTTAAGTTGCATCTTGATTCCATAGCTTTTACAGCTTTTGGAACTCCTCAAGGGCATTATGAATGGTTAGTTATGCCATTCGGTCTAAAGCAAGCTCTGTCTATTTTCTAAAGGAAAATGGATAATATCTTCAAACCCTACTCAGATTTTTGCGTAGTTTATATAGATGACATTCTTGTCTTCTCCAAAACTATGAATGAACATCTAAAGCATCTGGAACAGGTGTGTAAACTTATTGTCCAAAAAGGAATCATTCTTGGACAGAAGAAATTCATCTTATTAAAGGTGAAATTGATTTCCTTAGCATTCATGTGAAAGATGGAGAGATTCGTCTCCAAGATCATATTGTTAAGAAAGTTAGTCAATTTCTAGACAATATCCCAAATGCAAAATCCTTGCAAAGATTTTTGGGAGTTGTTAATTTTGCAAGAGACTTTATCCCTCAAGTCAGTGGTCTCACTGCACTTCTCTCTCCAAAAACAAGTTCTAAAAAGAAATGGTCTTTCACGGAAGATGACAGTAATACTGTCAGAAAGATAAAAGAATTAACAAAAAACCTCCCTCCTTTACGGTTACCTGAAGAAGGAGATTTGATCATTTTGCAAACTGATGCAAATGATTATTATTGGGCAGGAGTTGTTTTAGCTGTTGCCCCAAATACAAATCATGAGAAGATTTGTAAATTCCTATCAGGAAAGTTTAACGCAGCAGAGTTAAACTATTCTACTGGAGACAAGGAAGTCCTTGCCTTAATAAAAAGCATCAAGGGTGCTGAAGTGTACCTAGGAAATAAATTTGTAGTAAGAACTGATAACAAAAGAGTTAAAAATTTCAAAAACTACAAATTAACTGATGCTGCTGATAGAGGAAGAATTTTGAGATGGCAAATGTTTTTAACTCAATATGATTATGATGTTAAAATGATTGCAGGTGACAAGAACTATTTGCCTGATGCGCTTACAAGAGAAATGGCGATGTTTGAAAGAGAAGGTCGCAATCCAAGAAGCCGGAAACCAGTATCGGAAGAAAAAAAGCTTTGGGAAAGATACAAGAGCGGTGATAAAACCTTAGGACCTCTCCAGGATGGACCAGGTTATCAGTACATTGTTTCTTATGGAGCTGCTGAGTCAAGCCAACCTTCAGAAAGAATCAAGCTAAGACTAGACCAAGCATGGGATGAGCTTTCAGATCATTCTAAAAAAGATACAGATCAGTATGTTACTACTGATGAAAAAAAGCTCGTAAGTGAGTTCTTGCTGTGTCCGAAAGGATCAGCCTCAACTGACCAGTCTCAGGGGAAAAGACCGGCTAGCTTGTCTCAAACGGCAGACGGTAAATGCATATCAAGTCCGTTTATGGCTGCTGCTTTGCCAAAAAGCAGGAATGCCTCTTTCAGGGCAAAAAAGCTACCTTTAGTCACTGGGAAGAAGGTCATTCATGATCAATCTTTAAAGATCTTTCAAAAGCCAGTTTTCAGAACAGATAGACTATTGGCCTTTAAGCAGAAGATTATTATTGATAATATTCTGTATTCTTTTTATGAGGAAAATGAAGCTCATTTACTTCAAACCCTCAAAGCTTTAACTGAAGAAATGTATGGAGTCCATACCAAAGAAAAAGAACCTCTAGCAGAAACCTCCAAGGTTGTCTACCTTGAAAATCCTGAAAGTGCTAAAATTCCAATGATAGCACTAAAAGAATCTGAGTGGTATAGCTTTCACAATATCTTAGGTGAAGGTAAAAATGTTCTTCCAAGAACATTATCAACAGTCCCTGGCCCATATTATGGGAGATATATATTTGGTTGATGTTCAAGCAGAACACCCTCAGAAACATAAGTTATGGCTTGTAGAAAACGGTTTTGTTCATAATCTATGGACAAAAACTAATGAAGACTTGAAGGGTTTTCCTGAAATAATATCTGAAGCAGTCAAGAATATTAGACCTGATGGATGTATCTTAAGGTTAAAATTCATTTCTACTCTTCCAGAATGGGCAGTGGTAGATGGTTAGATGAATTATAATCCTCCATATCATCATGTCAGGTTAATCCAAAGCCCAATTCAAAAATCAGCCATTGCAGGTGGCAATGGTAGACCAAATCAAAGCATCCCCTGGATGAAGGCTATGGCTATAGCTATTATCAAAGATATGGTTCTAAGAGACTATGATTCAAGTCTTTTGGCAAGTGGAGAAAAAATAATGGTCACTTGCTATAATCACCCTCCACTAGAGAATTGTGATTTTTTCACAGCTCTTATGAGGAAAGAAGTGGACTGCACTCTGGCTACCTCGGTATGACTAGAGAAAGTTGAGAAGGATGAAAAGTATAAGATTTCTTATCCTTTTGATTCAGATCTTGACAACGAAGAAGAAGATGACACGGCACGTGAAGAAGAATACAACTGTCCCAACTCCTTAGTGGGATATGATGAAGATCCAGAAGAATATCACAACATAGTAAATATGTTGGAAGCATGAATGGTGGCCGACGCATCAGGCCAAACAACTTTTTTTTTGATAAAAAGAAAAAGGGCTACCAACACATGAAGACAGTAGACTTTACTTTTCATAAAAAAAAAGGTAAAGTTTTCAAGATAGGATTCCTCTTGTCTCCCACAATGTATAGGCTTGTTTTAATTCTTGTTTGGAGTCCGCTCCCTATATAAGGAGCCTTAGGCGTCAGTAAGAAGGCATCGAGAAGGAACTAGAGATAGAAGTTGGAAGTTCTCTCAACCTTCCTCAAGAAGTAAGATAGCCAAAATAAAATCTTTGTAATATAGTAGTGTGAGAATAAGAGAGTGTGTGCTATAGTCATCTGGTGTAGAGTGTTGTATAATACAAGTAAGTATTTATCTTGTAATCATGAGTAACTAAACAGCCTTTAGCTATTTACCTAAGAGCGAGGCTCTGAGTTTTGTATTTGTAATTATGTTTGAATAAATTCTTCTTAGTGCTCAAAATCCCGTCACAAAAATATATTGCATATATATATGTTATATTTTGCTTTTCTATTAAGAAAAATTTCTCTGCATGTTAATTAGATCTTAACCTATTTAGACAGCAGTGATTCCGCCGTAGTCAGTAACCAGGTCGATCATGGGTCTTTAGGTGAAAATTTTCGACACGTTGAATGCTAGTTCTTTTTAAGATGTGCTCTTAATTATTATTTGCAGGAAATGATAACTTTGTGGTAAAACCTGTAAAGCAAGTCATTAATAGGTCACCCTTGTCCACTTGTTATATAAAACAATAGAAAAGCAGTTTGCATCTCATGCAGCACTGCATAATAGACATACCCGGAGTAGCTATGATGTTGACATTTCTCTTTTTTCTTGAAAAAGAGAGGCAAAGAAAATTCATTAAGCACATTGGCGGACTCTATGTTGCAAGTGTCGTACAATACTCTCTTGAAAGCTACTGATGGCTTCTCGGCATCAAATTTGATTGGTGCTGGTAGTTTTGGGTCTGTATACAAAGGAGTTCTCGGCGAAGATGGAGCTCAGCTTGTTGCTGTGAAGGTGTTTAACATGTTACGCCGAGGAGCATCCAAGAGTTTTCTAGCTGAATGTGAGGCACTAAAAAATATCAGACACCGAAATCTAGTCCCGATTATAACTGCATGTTCAAGTGTGGACTCTCAAAGTAATGATTTCAAGGCTTTGGTTTATAAGTTCATGGAGAATGGGAGCTTAGAGGAGTGGTTGCATCCAACTAATGGGACAGAAAACACACCAAAAAGTTTGAGTCTTGTCCAGAGGTTAGACATTGCCATTGATGTTGCTTCTGCGGTGGATTATCTTCATAACCACTGCGAAACATCAATTGTGCATTGCGATCTCAAGCCTAGCAATGTTCTTTTGGACAATAACTTGACGGGACATGTTGCTGATTTTGGATTAGCTAGAATCCTCTCAAGACTAGCCGATAACGTTTCAGCAAATCAATCAAGTTCCATTGGAATAAGAGGAACTGTTGGTTATGCTGCTTCAGGTATGTACTTACATGTTATTTTGTACTACTATTTTTTTTTGTAGCTAGCTAGGGTAGTTTCATCAATGAGAGCTGTTTTTGTTAACAACTGTGATGTTTGAATCGCAGAGTATGGAATGGGAGAAGTGAGGTGTCATATGGAGATGTCTATAGCTTTGTTGGCTCGTGCTAAGTTGTCTGCTATCCAACAGGATATTGCTTCTAATAGTTCCAATGATATCAACTTTGAAGCTGAAGTTATGGCAAAGGCTGAGGTTCTTGCGGCTGTCAAGCGTCAGGAGGCTTTTTGGAGAGACAGAGCTCGTGTTAAATGGTTTACTGAGGGTGATAAATGCTCTAAGTTTTTCCATGCTTATGCCCGAAACAAGGCAATGCGATCTTCAATTAATTGTTTAAAAGCTGGGGATAATCTGATTACTGCTCCACAAGGTATTGCGAGTCATGTTGTTGAATTTTATTAATCTCTATATGCCTCCAATGTTGCTCCTGTTGGTGTGGCTGATTTTTGCAGGGTCATTCCCTCCTTGGTTTATGAGGAGGATAATTTATTATTGTCTTCTATTCCCACTTCAGAAGAGGTTCGACGTACTGTTTTTTCTATGGATCCCTCTAGTGCTCCTGGTCCAGATGGGTTTCTGGGATCTTTTTTACCATTGTTGGGATATTGTCGGTGAGGATGTCATCAGCTTTGTGCAATTCTTTTTCCAACAAAATTGGTTGTATCCAAATGCCAATTCTAACTTCATTGTGTTGATTCCAAAGATTGAAGGGGCGAATGTGATCTCTCAGTTTAGGCCCATTGCTCTGGCCAATTTCTTATTTAAGATTATTCCAAAAATTATGGCAGATCGATTGGGTCCTATAGCTTCCCGTATTATTTCTCCTCATCAAGCCGCTTTTCTTAAAGGTCGGAGAATTGCAGATTGTATTAGTCTTGTTTCTGAGGGTTTCAACCTATTGGATAGGAAAAGCTACGGAGGTAATGTGGGTATTAAAGTTGATATTGCCAAAGCTTTTGACACTTTGAATTGGGAGTTTCTTTTTGAGGTTTTGGCGCGGTTTGGGTTTTCTTCAAGGTTCAAAAATTTAATCCAGACTATATTACAATCTGCTAGACTGTCAGTCTTGATTAATGGGACGCCACATGGTTTCTTTTCTTGTGACCGAGGGGTACGACAAGGGGATCCTTTATCTCCCTTATTATTTTGTATTGCAGAGGAAGCTCTAAGCCGAGGTTTGTCTTCTCTATTTGCTGCGAGAAAGATTAAACCTATTGCTATGCTGAGGAGATGTTTGTTTACTCATGTGCTCTATGCGGATGATTTTTTTATCTTTTGTCGAGGGGATGTTTCTTCTCTTAATTGCCTGCAACTCTTCTTAGATGAATATGCTGCTGCTTCTGGCCAATCAATAAATAAAGAGAAGAGTACTTTTTATACTGGGGACAACTATTCTCATCGTCGCAGAGTGATTAAACGTCAATTGGGCTTCAAGTTAGGTACTACCCCTTTTACTTATCTTGGTGTTCCTATTTTCAAAGGCAAGCCTCGACGTATTCACCTTCAAGCAATTGCTGATAGGGCTAAAGCTCGTCTAGCTGGATGGCATGGCAAGTTGTTGTCCATGGCAGGTCGGGTTCAATTGGTTCATGATGTATTCCAGAGTCTACTTATTCATAGTTTTTCTGTTTATATATGGCCCTCTTCACTCTTGAAACACTTGTTGACGTGTGCTAGAAACTTTATTTGGTCTGGGGAGTTATCTAAAAAAAACTTGTTGTTGTCTCTTGGCGGCGGGTTTGTGTGCCAAAGCAAGAAGGTGGTCTGGGGCTACGTGATATCAAGTCTCTTAACATGGCAGCTCTCATATCCCTTGGTTGGTCTACTATTACATCGGGATCTATATGGAATAGCTATGCTTCTCAACGATTTTCTATATGCTGCAATATGAAGGATCGATATTTTCAGTCCTCTGTTTGGCATGGTTTAAAGGTAGCTCTTCCTTTTATTTTTCAACACTCTAAGTGGCTTATTGGTGATGGCAAATCGGTGAATTTATGGATGGATAAGTGGTTGAATGCTCCTTTTAATTGATAAGTTGCACGCTTCCAGTTTTCCTAAGCGTTTGACATGTATGGTGGACGCTTTTATCACTAACCAACAATGGACTTTGCCAAGTCAATTTTTAGTTTCTTTTCCAGCTTTGGCAAATGAAATCCTTCATATCCCGCTCCCAGTTGAACCTGAGAAGGATTTATTAATTTGGGAGCCATCAACCTCAGGTTCATTCTCTTTCTCTGATGGATACCATCTTATTCGGCAATCTTTTTCAGAAGATGTGTGGGTTTCTAAGGTTTGGCGTTCTTTCATCCCCCCTCAGTTATCTTTACTTGCATGGCGTCTCTTTCATGATAAGTTACCTACTGATGTGCGGCTTCAAAAAGGGGTATCCCAATGGTGTCAGTTTGCCAGCTTTGTACTTTTGCCTATGTTGAGGATTCTACTCACTTATTTGTCACCTGTTCTTTTGCTCAACATGTTTGGCAATGGTTGGCTTGCTGTTTTGGGACTAGGTTACCGACTAGTGGTACTATTGGTGATTTATTTGCCTAAGTGTTTCTCTCCTCAATTGAAGAATATTTGGCTTGCCAGTAGCCTTTATGCTCTTATGGCTATATGGAAAGCGCGTAACAAGATTAGATTTGAGGACATAAGCCCTTCACTCATGCGAATTTTCTCCTCTCTCAAGGCTTGGATTCGCTTTGCTACTCCTCACATTCCAGGTCATTCGAATGGTAAGGTTGACTCTCAGTTGTTGGTTGGGTTGGGTATTCAACCTATTCATAAAAATCAAGCAGTGCCTCGGCTAGTTCTCTGGCACCCTCCTTTTTTTCCTTGGATTAAATTGAATACCGATGGTCTTGCAAAGGGTAACCCAGGATCTGCAGCTTGTGGTGGGGTTTTCCGCGACACCCATGGTCATTACATTGGTGGTTACTGTAAAGGATTAGGTCACAATTCGGCTTTCTACTCGGAGCTTATGGGTGTGATCATTGGGGTTGAATATGCCTTTCAATTTGGTTGGCAATGCCTCTGGCTGGAGAGCGATTCGACTAGTGTGATTACATGTATTAACTCTTCTTCTTTTGTTCCTCCTTGGCCGCTTTGAATTGCCTGGCTCACCTGCTTAGCACGTATTCGTACGTGACCTTTCGTTGCTCTCATATTTTTCGGGAAGGAAATACAGTGGCTGATAGAATGGCAAACATTGGTCTTCTCTCTCCTTCCCTAGTATGGCATGCTTCTCCTCCATCTAATCTATCTCCTTACCTTCGTATGGATGATCTGGGATTTCCTTATTTACGATATGCTTAACTTTTACTTTATGGGTTGGTGTTCTTTTAGCATTTTCTTTCGTTTTAGGGGTAAGGTATATGTCCCCCCCTCTGTTCTGGATGTAATTTTCTTTTCTTTTTTATTTTTATTAATAAAATAAAAATAAGGGGACGGGCGGTGGGCTCCCAGAGTGTGGCAGACCCTTCTCCTTTGGGATTGAAGGTGGGACTTGTTCCCTACATTGTCTGCCTCCGAGGGGCTAATATCGCCTAATCCTTTATTATTTAAAAAAAAAAATGTTTACAGGGAAGAGACCCACTGAGCACATGTTCATGGACGATTTGAACCTTCATTAGTGTGTGAAGATGGCCTTGGGCAAACGAGTTTCAGAGATTGCAGATTCGTCACTTATTCAAGAAGGCAATTCGAGGCAGAGCATCAACGATGCTCTTGAAGAATGCTCGAGTTCAGTGCTAGGTATTGGAGTTGCATGCTCTGTGGAATCCCCAACAGAGCGAAAGAATATCGGTGATGTTGTGTCTGAACTGAAAAAGATTCGAGCAACTCTTGTTGGATAGAAACTTTGCAACTGTTCTGTTATGGTTTTCACTGCCTATCATGCTTTTATGTGTTGCGCGCTTTAATTTCATGTTTGTTGCTGTTATATGTGCTTGAATAAAGTCATGTATACATTATGTTTAGTTCTCTATTTCTCTAGTTGTATCCTAATTCCTATACCGTTTCAAGTTTTGTTGTTTGCTTTTATCTTCGTTTAGTTGTAGTTCAATTTCTAGGCCATTGAATGAATAATGCAATAGGAATAGCTGATATGAGGCAATGAATATTGCCTAAATTTGAAACAGCTACTGAGCTACGTACAATATCAGTGTGTGAGAGATATGTATGGTTTTGGTGGAGAGCTGATATGAGGCAATAGATGATGTACATGATTGGGATTTCCAAGGCGACAATGAATTTTAGGCACTTCTCTTGGTGTTCTTTCCTTGCTGCAAGTCTCTAGATACAGTATTTATCAGATATATATGTTCAGTTTCTTGCTGCAAGTCTCAAGTTTCTTCCCGGGCAGCCTGCGTAATCAGATATCTATGTTAATCCACAATATGGCATCTGAAGGTACTCTGAGACTAGTTAAACTATTAATGCTAGTAAACTGGGTTAAATTTTAATAGCCCGCCACAACTCTTTGGGATTATTTTTCTTCATTGACCTACTGGTGAGAGCAGATCCTACTAGTGTGGGATCTTAACTGATTTGTGATCCTTAAAACTTCAAAAGCTGAATAATTGGAGTCACGCACTGACGCATAGACTACAATATCTCTAGTCACTATAACAAAATGGTGGATGTGAAATTGACCTCGTCTTTTTGCATTCTTGCACTAGCAGGTTGCAGAAGCAAGTCAATCGCCGACTGAATTGACCCCATGCTGCAAAAAGCAAAATTACCATGCATAATCCTAATTGAATCGAATCCAAACCAATCGCCGATTTTGCCGCCAAGTCATCATCTTCCATTGCAGCACAGCCAACCTCACCATCGAACAGCCTAGCCGATTATAACAGTAGCAATGGTGGGTTGTGAAGAACAAAGATATATTATACTAAGCGTTTGTCTCACATTTACCAGTTTAAGTGGGAAAGAAACATCTCCTTAGCAAACTTTAATTGTAGTGGAAGCACGTCTTCGGAAATTTGAGCAGGCCAAAACTTCTTGATCGTCCTTCACTTCAAACTTTCAACCAACCAAAGTGCCTGTGGTCATGTATTTCCACATGATCAATCGACATTAATGTCAAGTCAAGTCGTCGGAACCAAGTCAAGTCGTCGTTTTTTGCAAATTAAGCAAGTCAAGTCGTATTCGGAAACCAAGTCATCAAGCCCGCTGCTAGATTAATGTTCGTTACATCAAACTATTAGTGTTCTGAACCCAAATTTCCTATTCTATATAAGTTAGATAATTTGCCCGGCCTTGAATGGAACTTAAAAAATATTCACAACCCCATAACGAATTCAAAAATCAAAATGGTGGATGTGAAATTGACCGCAACCTCAACATGCTTGCTTTCCAATCCACAAGCACTAGTCCATGTACTAGCATTTGCTCTTCTCTATTGCTGCAGTTGCATGGCCTCAACCTCTCTAGGAAACGAGACAGATAGGCTGGCATTGCTTGCCATTAAAGCTCAAATACATCAAGATCCTAATCGGCCGGTCATGAGCTCCTGGAATGAGTCCACTCATTTTTGCATGTGGTATGGTGTCACCTGCAGCCGACGCCATCTTCAGAGGGTCACTAAGCTGGACCTTCGCTCCTTGAAATTGTCCGGGTCCGTATCTCCTCACATAGGAAACCTGAGCTTCCTAAGGGCGTTATACCTCTTTGATAATAGCCTCACCAACAAAATCCCTACAGAAATTGGGCACTTGAGGAGGTTGCAGATGTTACATCTAGGAAACAACTCACTCAGTGGTCCTATTCCTGCCAATATCATCAATTGCTTCAACCTCAGAATCCTCGTTGTTTATAACAACATGCTGGAAGGTAACATTCCTCCACAACTTGGTTCCTTGTCAAAGCTTGAGTATCTTGCTTTGGGAGCTAATAAATTAACAGGAGAGATTCCTCCTTCCTTGGGTAATCTTTCTAGTCTTGTTCAACTTGGTGCTTATATAAATAACTTGGTGGGAAGTATTCCGAGTTCTCTAGGCCAACTGAAAAAATTAACATACTTCGGACTACACGCTAATAGGTTGTCTGGTACCGTCCCACCCTCCATCTATAACATCTCTAGTGTCCTTACTTTTTCCATAGCAGACAACCAAATTCAAGGGAGCATGCCCCCATCCTTGTTCAGAACCCTTCCGAATCTCCAAACTTTTAGCATTTACAACAATCACTTTACTGGATCACTTCCTCTCTCAATAAGCAATGCAACTAATTTAGAGAGTTTTCAAGTTAGTGGTAACAAATTAACAGGGCAAGTGCCGAATTTACAAAAGCTTCGTAACCTTGTGGTCTTGAACATTGCTGCTAATCATCTCGGAAGTGGGGGTGATGGGGACTCAAGATTTTTATCAGACTTGACCAATGCCACGAAGTTGGAGTGGTTGGAAATAGGATTCAACAGATTTGGTGGGACGTTGCCCGCATCAATATCCAATCTCTCAGCCCTTTCAATTCTACATGTTTGGAACAACCGTTTACACGGAAGCATCCCTGCAGGGATAGGGAATCTGGTCAACATGAAAATATTGTATTTAGCTGATAACATGTTCACAGGTAACATTCCCACTGACATTGGGAAGCTTTCAGGTCTTGGGGCATTGACATTTGATCACAACAGATTATCAGGGAGCCTCCCATCCTCTCTAGGAAATTTGACAATGTTAGTTCAACTCACATCGGAAGGAAATCATTTTAACGGTACCATCCCTTCAAGCCTTGGGGAATGCCATTCGTTGCTGCGGTTGGATCTTTCTGGCAATAACCTTAGTGGCGAGATTCCTCCACAAGTTATTGGCCTTCAGTCCTTATCAATATATTTGGACTTGTCTGAAAATCGTCTCAGTGGTTCTCTTCCCTTGGAGGAAGGAGAGTTGACAAATCTAGGTATATTAAATATCTCCAACAATATGTTATCAGGAAAACTTCCTAACAGCCTTGGTAGCTGTGTGAGTTTGGAAGTCCTGCTCTTGCGAGGAAACTCCTTTGACGGCCCCATTCCTTCAGCTTTGGGCTCCTTGAAAGGGATTCGAGTGTTGGACCTTTCCCACAACAATCTCTCTGGTGAAATTCCTGAATTTCTGGCGGGGTTTGGAGGATTGAAGCAACTTAACCTGTCTTTCAATGACTTTTGGGGTGCAGTGCCAGTTATGGGTGTCTTTAACAATGCAAGTGCCATTTCAATTGTCGGAAACACAAGACTATGCGGAGGCATTTCTGATCTCCACCTTCCAAAGTGCAAGTTTAAAGAATCGAGGTGGTCTCGTAGCAAGAAACTAACAATCTCATTAGTTTCCGCATTCACTGTTCTTGGAGTAGCTACGCTGTTGACGTTTCTTTTTCTTTGTTTCTTGAAAAAGAGAAGCAAAGAAACTCCATCAAGCACATTGGCGAACTCTGTTTTACAAGTGTCGTATAGTGCTCTCTTGAAAGCTACTGATGGCTTCTCTGCATCAAATTTGATTGGTGCTGGTAGTTTTGGTTCTGTATACAAAGGAATTCTTGGTGAAGAAGGAGAACAGCTTGTTGCTGTGAAGGTTTTTAACATGTTACGCCGGGGAGCTTCCAAGAGTTTCCTAGCTGAATGTGAGACACTCAGAAATATCAGACACCGAAATCTAGTCCCGATTATAACTGCATGTTCCAGTGTGGACTCTCATGGTAATGATTTCAAGGCTTTGGTTTATAAGCTCATGGAGAATGGGAGCTTAGAGGAGTGGCTACATCCAACTACTGAGACAGAAGACACACCAAAGAGTTTACGTCTTGTTCAGAGGCTAGACATTACCATTGACGTTGCATGTGCAGTGGATTATCTTCATAATCATTGCGAAACACCAATAGTTCATTGCGATCTCAAGCCGAGCAATGTTCTTTTGGACCACGACTTGACAGGACATGTTGCTGATTTTGGATTAGCTAGAATCCTCTCAAGACTAGCTGATAACGTTTCAGCAAATCAATCAAGTTCCATTGGAATAAGAGGGACTGTTGGTTATGCTGCTCCAGGTATGTACTTGCATGTTATTTTGTGCTACTATTTTTTATTTGTTTTTTGTAGCTTGCTAGGGTAGTTTCATCAATGAGAGCTGTTTTTATTAACAATTGTGATGTTTGAAAGCAGAGTATGGAATGGGAAGTGAGGTTTCAACATATGGAGATGTCTACAGCTTCGGCATTCTCTTGTTAGAGATGTTTACAGGGAAGAGACCTACTGACCACATCTTCATGGATGGTTTGAACCTTCACAAGTGTGTGAAGATGGCCATTGAGGAACAAGTTTCAGAGATTGCAGATTCATCACTTGTTCAAGAAGGCAATCTGAGGCAGAGCACCGATGATGCTCTTGAAGAATGCTTGAGTTCAATACTAGCAATTGGAGTTGCATGCTCTGTGGAATCCCCAACAAACCGAAAGATTATCAAGGATGCTGTGTCTGAACTGAAAAAGATTCGAGCGACTCTTGTTGGATAGAAACTTTGCTATTGTTCTGTTATGGCTTTCACTTCCTATATATCATGCTTTTATGTGCCGCGTGCTTTAGTTTCACGTTTTGTTGCTGCTATATGTGCTTGAATAAAGTTATGTTTAGTTCTCTATTTCTCTAGTTGTATCCTAATTCCTATACCGTTTCAAGTTTGGTTGTTTGCTTTTCAAGTTTGGTTCTTTATCTTCCTTTGCTTTTATCTTCCTTATTCCTAGTTGCTCATCCCCACACTGCATGATACAACAAAGGAATAGAAGAAATCTAAAAAATATATTCATAGTGTGAGCTACATCTTAAAACACTTCAAAAACATATATTTGGAAAACTAACCAAGTACATCCAGAATTCCAAATGTATCAAGGACAGAGTAAAAGTTATAACGTGTCAATAATCAAACGATCTATAATTAAACAATTCTCTTGTATGTAGTTCATAAGAAAAAAAAATCAATAACGTAAAAAAATCTACGTCACACTAAGACACTTCACGTTACTTCACGTTACATCAATACTGTCAATAACACTCTTTTATATGCTCAATGGTATACTTTGATATAACTCGAATATTTGCAATTTTTTCCGATAAATTTCTATCCTAAGGCCTCGTTTGGTTCGCGGAAGGGAAAGTGGTTCTTTCCTCTTTCTCATGGGAAGGGAAAGAGAAGGAGAATGAAATTTTACAAGAACTTTCAATTCCAATGTTTGGTAACACCAGAAAAGTTCATTGGAAAGTTGTTAAAGAGTTGAGATTTAATATAATAAGAAATTGTGTTGTAAATAATAAATGCAGGGAAAGAAGAAAGGAAAATGGTTCCTTAGGATTTTGGAATGAACCACTTTCCCCCATATTTTCCCATCAATCAAGAAAAGTGTTTCATTTCCTTATGCTTTCCCAAACACTGGAAATGAATAACTTTCATTTCTTGATGCTTATTTTCCATGAAACAAACAAGGTGTAAGTCTTTTTTTTTTGGATACGCACCTTAAGTCTCATTATTATTCGACATCGACCCGGAAAAAAGTCCAGCAACAACACGAAACTCATACTATTTGGGCTGGGCCTGAAGAAGTTTCTGTTCACCGATATCTATATAAATACGCCATCGCCTTTTTTTACCGCACTCTTTTAGTTTTCGTCTTCAACCACATCTCTCTGTTCTTCTTCGATCTGAAAATCCATGGAGGCCGTCCCACCAAACCCTATCGAAACCCTAGATCACCAACCCGCCTCCAACAACCACAACCCTCCGGAGTCTATAGTCTCCGATTACAAAGACCCGTCCCCGCCGCCATCGCAAACCCTAGCCTTCCACGCCGCCGCCGAGAACGGCACTCCGGCCGACGCCAGCAAGGCGGTCGCTCTGTTGATCTCGGAGAACGGACTGACCAACACGCAGAGCGGCACGACCGACAGGGAGGTCTCCCTCTCCGGCGGAGAGGAGGAGACCACGAGCAGGCGCCGCCGCCGCAGCCGGTGGGACCCGCAGCCTGAGTCGGAGAGCCAGGGGGATGAGTCCGGCAGCGGGAAGAGGAAGCGGAAGTCGCGGTGGGCGGCGGAGGAGCCCAAGCCGGTGGTTCAGTTGCCGGATTTTATGGGAGGTATAGAATTCGATCCCGAGATTCAAGCTTTGAATAGTCGGCTCCTTGAGATTAGTCGGATGCTCTCTTCGGGTTTGCCTCTGGATGACAGACCCGAAGGAGCTAGGTCTCCGTCGCCGGAGCCTGTGTATGATAACATGGGGATTAGAATTAACACCAGAGAGTTTCGAGCGCGTGAGAGGTTGAATAGAGAGAGGCAGGAAATTATTGCTCAGATTCTTAAGCGGAACCCTAATTACAAGCCTCCGGCGGATTACAGGCCGCCGAAGCTTCACAAGAAGCTTTACATTCCAATGAAAGAGTACCCCGGTTACAATTTTATCGGGCTTATAATCGGCCCGAGGGGGAATACTCAGAAGAGGATGGAGAAAGAGACCGGGGCGAAGATTGTCATCAGGGGGAAGGGGTCTGTGAAGGAGGGGAGGTTGCAACAGAAGAGGGATTTGAAACCTGATCCGTCGGAGAATGAGGACTTGCATGTTCTGGTTGAGGCTGATACGCAAGACGCTCTGGATGCTGCGGCTGGGATGGTGGAGAAGCTCTTGCAGCCTGTGGATGAGGTGTTGAATGAGCATAAGAGGCAACAGCTTAGGGAACTCGCAGCCTTGAATGGGACTATTAGGGATGAGGAGTATTGTAGGTTATGTGGTGAGCCTGGGCATCGTCAGTATGCGTGTCCATCACGAACTTCGACCTTTAAGAGTGATGTGCTTTGCAAGATATGTGGTGATGGTGGGCATCCTACTATTGATTGTCCGATGAAGGGGACATCTGGGAAGAAGATGGATGATGAGTATCAGAATTTTTTAGCTGAGTTAGGTGGGACAGTTCCTGAGTCAGCAACTAAGCAGACGGCTACTCTGGCTCTTGGTCCAGGGACTTCAGCGAGCAATCCTCCGTGGTCTAATAGTGGGGGGAGTGCTACCGGTGCATCACATCCAGGGTTGGGTTTTTCTGGGATTAAGCCTACTACAAAGGAACATGACGACACAAATCTGTACATTGGGTACCTGCCACCTACACTTGAGGATGATGGTTTGATCGGTATGTTTTCACAGTTTGGTGACATTGTGATGGCCAAAGTAATCAAGGACAGGGTTACTGGATTGAGTAAAGGTTATGGATTCGTGAAGTATGCTGATGTTCAGATGGCTAATAATGCTATTGCAAGCATGAATGGCTATAAGCTTGAAGGGCGATCAATTGCTGTCAGAGTTGCTGGCAAGCCTCCCCAGACTGTTGTGCCTCCTGGGCCGCCGGCTTCGGTGATGCCATCATACCCTGTTTCCAGTCAGCCTGTTGGTGCCTATCCCTCCCAGCATTTTAACCCAGGTGGTCCTCCTGCTCCACCTATGTATTCGGGTAACCCAGTTCCATGGGGAACCCCTGCTCCACCTCCTTATGCTCCTTATGCTCCTCCCCCTCCTCCTGGTTCGAACATGTACTACCCTCCTATGAGTCAGCCTATGGCCGGTTATGGTGCACGATACCCTCCTCCCCCTGGTGCACCACCTCCACCCTCCAGTGAAGCACAGCAGAGTTACCCTCCTCCAGGAGTTCAATCTGAAAATTCTAGCCAACCTATACCAACTAATATGTATGGGAGCTCTCTGCCAGCAATGCCACCAAATGGCCAACATACTTATCCTGCATCTTCATATGGTTACTCATCTTACTACAATGCTGTTCCACCTCCTCCTCCACCTCCCTCAACTGCAGACCAATCTCAGAGCATTGGTAATGTGCCATGGGCAACAAGTACTCCCCCTCCCCCTCCTGCGCCTTCTACAGAGAAAGCAACCTATGGTGCAGATGCAGAGTATGAGAAGTTCATGGCAGAGACTAAATGATATGGTCCTTTGCTTTCACTCACATTGGCAGGTATGCACTGCTTGTCTTTTGTTTGATTCTGTTAATAAATGTCTGGGTTTTTTGTATCATTGGATGCCTACTTGCTGTATTTCTTATGCTGCTTTGCTCATATATCTGATATATCTGATTCATATGAATAGGCTGGGACATTCATTTAGTTACAGATAAAATCTCTCTAACCTGTTTTTTGAGCAGCATCAGTTTTACTTTTACTTAGCAGAGCAATATATGGAGACATCTTTGGTATCAAATGTTTTTGACATATCTTTTGAGTTTGACTGTATGTTTTATTGCCTATTGATTTTGATGTTAAGCAAAATTCTACCAGATTTTAAATTTTTGGAAAAGTACCCATTTTTTTTCTGAAATTATATTTGACTACTACTTTTTCAAATGAAAAGTTTAACTACACAAGCATTAATGTGTTACAATAGTGTGCAATAGTATGAAATGTTTCTCCTATAGGATTTTGCATCACCAATATGTATATACAGATACAATACATGCCTCTTTGGCTGTGTCCATCAAATTTATACAAAGTAAATTTTTAAAGACGGATTTTAATAGTGTTGTAGTCTGGAGAAACTTTTAACTCCTTCAGCTCCTCTCCCTCTTGCTTTGTTGAGTGGGTGGGAGCTGGTAAATAATGTGTATTTTCTAGAATCTACTTCGCAGCATTTTTACCCTTCTTCTCTTCTTTTTTTCCTTTTCTTTTTTGTTAATTTTATTTCACACCGGGGCTTTCACTTGGTCTTTTGTATATGTGAAGGTTGTGTTCAGAAAACAGATGTTCATGCTACCATGGTAAGTATGTGTTCCCAAAGGAATTTCTGGATATGGCACCAATAAAGAACAAGGAAATGAAGAAAGACTTTCTAATGATTATTATTCTTTTGGTGCCATTTCCGTCGTAGATAATTCATTCGCCTTTAAAATCCTTGTTATCCTTGTTGAGGGATGAACTTCATGATGCATGGTTTATAGTCGTCCTTCTTATCCTCGGAGGGGGCACAGCTTTATTTTGTCTCCATATTCATTGCACACACTTGGATAAAGTCACTGCATAATTCGTTATTATCGTATTATTTCTGTTGTTGACAATTCTCTGTTGCCATTATGTAAATCTTTTACAGGACTAACGGACTAACGTTTCTTGGAGCTCTTGTCAACGTGATTTCTTACCTCTTGCCATGACTTTGTTGGAAGTTTGGGACTCACATCTTTAACCTTGCTGTAATGTTATGACCTTTGCAGAGACTTGGCTGTGGAACTTCAGTGATTACTCTCATGTTGGAGAAGCCATCAAACCATATCATTCATATTATTTATGTTGCTTATGTTGGACTTAATATTTATGTTTCTGTGATTTGCTCCTAATATTTCTTGTTACTAATGTCTTTTATAAGTTTTGTTCTGAATATTTGGTACTGATGTTTTATGATATCATGTTGACTTACGTAGTTTACAGCATGATTCATAAACTTAGTGATTGTCTTTTCTGAAAATAAGAATCTTGTGAGAAGTTTTCCAACTCACCTGGGAGTTTTCTCATTTGAATGAAGAGGTGAGGTTTGCATAGCTTCTTAGTTATGTAGTGTGCACAAGGGTGTGTGAGTAAGTAAGAATGAGTCTAGAAAAGTTGTTCTCTTGGTAGTTGGGTATATCTTAACACTATCCGTTATGTTGTAGCTAACCATCTTCTCCATCAGTGGTGAATTACTAACCCTGTTTGCAGAGGAATTGCTCAACTTACACATTGACAATTATGGTGTGCTCTGAGTTCAGTCATTTTAGGGATTTCAACAGTGGGACTTCTTAGAACACTTCTCTTCTCGGTGGCTTTAGGTTGCAACTATCCATATGCCCATTCCAAATCTTGTGTATAGCTGTTCTACGATGCACTAGTAGTTTCCTCAGAGTTATTTCGACTTGTACATTTGGGCCACACTTCTCCTTAGAGCTGGGAAGATCAGTCCATACTTGGTTCTTTTCAAATGAAAACTTACATTGGTTTTACATGAGTCAATATATGAAGGTTTCCTTTCTTCATGTTTTTACCTTTCCATAATTTCCCAGCAGTAACTGAATACGCCTATGTTGAATTGCACATCCTTACGAATGATTATCAATTAGCCAAGGAAAAGATGGTTCTTTTGCAAGGTCTTGGGCAAACATGGCCACTATAGTTGGATCGTGGGAATAATTGATAACTATGAACCAGATAATATGAAGTGCTTAAAAAAGTACAATCGCTCCAAAATATGTATCTAAACATGAAATAGGAACTAGAAGCAAGAAGTGTGCGAAAGAAACAATCGTAAAAACTGGAACTTGAAACAACCCCCATCTAAGCATGAAATCAGTGATCACCCCTCTAATGTTTGATCCGAGTCTCCACAGTTAAGGTCACTACTCTCTTGCAAATTGTTAATGACTTTTGTTCAAAGTTTCGACAGCATGAATATCCACTATCTTAACTATTGATCATACATCATTTCAATCATGCTAAAATAGCTGGTCGAAAATAGATGGTAATAAAACAAAATAGAATCATAATGCAAGTACCATGTTCATCCGGTCACAAAATGACCAAGAAACTCATGCTCAACCATCTTCAGATTTAAATCTACTAAAATAACTTGATTACTTTTAAGTAATAGTCATTTTATTTCCAACTTATGAAATCAAATATAATTTAAGTATGGTTGAGCATGAGTTTCTTGGTTGATCGGATGAGACGGACTAATGCAAATGAACCGGACCTAACTCTCGAATGATAACAAGATTGTTTTTGAGGTCCGAATTTGATTCGTACATGCCAGTGTAAGTATAATTTCATTAGGGCTTTGTCATATAAGTCTTATCAGTCCAATTGGTAAAGTCCCCTCATTCTCTCTGAAGCGTCAGCGGTTCGAACCACCACACCGCTCTGTTTTCCATCATTTTTTTTGGGTCTTCTTCTCCGACGAACCAAAACGCCATGGACAAAGACGGCCCCTCTGCTCCTCGCCGGAAGGTAACAACCACATCCCCCTTTTCAATTTCATCCTTTCTCCTTTTACTAATTCCAATTCCATCTCACAGATCTGTAATTCATCCCAGTTCTTGCTCTGTCTTCTTCTTGCAGGGAAGGTTCAAGCCCAGAGCTCAACCCAGAAGGCCCAACCCTACCACGTAATCTTTCTTCTTCGAAAACCCTAGTTCATTTCATTTCATTTCTCCCAATTAATCCCCAATTTACTATTCAAATCTCTAACAGTTTTTTTTTTCTGTTGTATTAATGCAGTGAGGTTGAAGATGCTGAGAAGGAAGAAAGAGAAGCCAAGGCTCTGCTTCGAAAGTTCCAGGTAGTAATTTAATTATAATCCCACATATTCGGTAATGATTCCATTTTTATTATTTTTCTGATTAATTTTTTTTTGTTGTTCTTAAAATATAGAAAGTTTAAATGTCAGAATGATTGGGCTGTGTTTGGTACACATTGTTTGTTTTGGCTTTTATGAAAAATAAACTGAAAATAAGGTCCTGTTTGGTTGCTATGAAAGGTTTATAGTCTCTACGTTTTCTTGTTTTGGTAAGTTGTTTTCGCCTTTACCTTCCTTGCTTGGTTACTTATAGTAAAAGAATCAAGGTGAAAATTAAAAAGATATGGAGGAATGGTCTTCAGGTTTGAGAGATAAAGAGGGAACACCAATTTACTGTAAATTTTAACTTGTGCGGTTGGTAAATGTATGACTAGGAATTTGGTATTGGTGATATACTGATATATGTATGCTTTCAGGTATATGTATTCAACACATTATTGATTTTCTGTCCCTGCATTTACAGGAGAATCGGGCGAGACGTGCGCCTAAAGCCGAAAAAAAATGTATTGTCTCTCGTTTCTTATGTTTTTACTGGTTATTTGGTTGTGGACTTGTGGTTACTAGATTTAGTGTAATGCTATAGCCAGTTGTTTTGTGCTTTGCTGATTTGGTCACTGTAATGTGCAATATAGTAAGCAGTGTAGGCTTGAAGCCTACTGTGCTGCCAACTCACACTATGTGCTTTCTTATTCATGTTATTGTTCTTTAAGCAGCAGCTGCTGTGGAAGTGGCATTTGGTCCTGGAGCTCAATCATCAAGCTCCCTGAGGACGTATGGGGTACCAAAGTTAGAAAATCTTGATCAAGGGAGTAGCTTAGGAGTGAAAGGCTATGACGGTCATAAGATTCTGTCATCTTCACCTTTGGCTACCGGTGGAGCTGGAACTGATGCGCCTATGGACATTGATACTGCGGATGCATCCATTTCAAATGTCAAGAATCATTATGTAGAGATTTGGGTAAGAAATCTGATTGTGACTAACCCCTTTTCCTTTTCTTGCTGATCATCTCTAGTCTCCATCTCCTAAACGTTGGCTACTGTGCTGCTGCTGCAGGATTATGAGAACAGCAAATATCCTATTAGTCTTCCACTGAGGAAGCCCTACTCTGGAGACCCAGGTATTCTCTTTAGATGCATATTGAAAGTTACAGACCTTTTCTTTTCCATGCAATTGATAGCTTTCAATGAGTACATAGGAGACTGATTTTATTGGGTGCAATGATAAGCTTATCCGTTGGTTCTACTATATTCTTTTGTAGACATTCTTAATGAGAAGGAGTTTGTTGAGGATGCTGCAAAGGAGTATGACGAGAGTACTATAAACTGTGCTTCAGAACTCGGGCTGCTGGTTAGTGTTAGTAGTTCATTAATAAGAAATGATGAGAATCTCTTGTTTCTTAAACATTAATGTAGAGCAATTAATCAAATGGTAAAGGTGATGGTATGTTACTGGTGATTGGTGACAGGAGCAAAATCCGAAAGAGAAGTTGCTCTTTGTTCAGCTGCCTCCTACTTTACCATTGGTCAAGCGATCTACTAGTGCAAAGGGGAAAGAGAAAGTCGGAAGCTCAACACCATCTGAGAAGGTAGGTGCTGCAAAGAAGAGTGGTGGTTTGGAAGAGTTATCTGAGGGGTATATGGGGAAGATGCTGGTTTACAAGAGTGGAGCAGTCAAGTTCAAGCTAGGAGATGCACTGTATGACGTAAGTCATATAGCCTCTGCCTTTCCATAAACTAAAATGAAAGCTAAACATCATTGCGTTGATGGACACCTAAAGTTTGATATGTGCAGGTTTCACCCGGTTCAGATTGTGTGTTTGCTCAAGATATTGCTGCAATCAACACTGCAGCGAGAAAGTGTTGTGTTCTTGGAGAGCTCGGCCAGCGAGTTGTTGTAACTCCTGACGTGGATTCCCTACTAGACGCAACAATCGAGTTGGAGTGAGGTTTTAGCTAGTGGAACTGTGGGAGGTTGTGCAAATAAGAATCCTGGTATTGGTAGATATGTAAATGCACGCATGTTAATAGAGACTAGAGTGACAAACGCTGAGCTACTGAGCTAGTGTGCTGCGTGGAATGTAAAGAGTCATAACGTGTAGGCCTGTAGGGTGCATAATGCATTGAGATTTTGTATGTGATACCTGATCTAGCTAGTATGGTCTTTGCCTCATTTTTCTGGGAAAATAGAAAAGCTATTATCGATCTCTTATTATCATCACTGAATTAGATGAGTTTAGTCACCTATAGTTTGTTGGAATTTTGAATGACTTCTTTTTTCTTTTCTTTTTTCGGTCTGAACTTGAATGACCTCATTAGTTACTTATCCAATTGTCTGCATGTCAAAAGATGCGTGCATGCCATCATCATGGATTTTGTTCAAAGATGAGCTGCTGCATCAGTGGCCTTCTTCTCGATTGCTCTTGTTTTGTTTCAGTTTTGGTCCCTGTGCTCTGGGCCGTCTTGATTACAACAAACACACCTCTACCTCTTGCTTGCTTTCTTTCTTTTCTACTCTATTTTGAATTAAATAACTTTCATCATGTGTGTAGTGAAAGAGAAAAAAAGACTCAAGAGTAGTCACAATCAACAATGAAAATCCAATTTAAACAAACAATTTCCAAGCAACAAATTGAATCAAATGAAATATTCAATCATCCACTAGTTCATTACAACACTGCAAATTTTCCATACAGGCCCATAGTGACAGAAACCTACTGACTCTTACGTGCCAGACTTGGACATTCAGAACAAAGCACAAGTTGAAACAGGAGATGTGTCAAAATACATTGCAGCAAAAACTATAACAGAAAGCCAACCTACGAGCAATACCACCTGTGATGTCGACGGATTAGGGTCAAGCATTGTGGGATCGAGTAACCACCACAACCAAGAGGACCACGACAGAGAGCATGACTGATGTTCTTAGCCTCTCCTCAAACAGATTACCAGCTTCAGCTTTCGCCTTGCCACTGCCTTGAGGTTGAAGCAAGTGATCAAAAAGCTTAGTAATGTTCTCTATTACCTTCATAACCTTTCCAAAAGTATTTTGAAAGATCCACCTCAAAAAGTTTGTTGATGTACTGCTATCATCAGAATTCTCAGATGAGCTCTGGGAACTATTGTCTTCAGCTGCATATGTAATGAAAGTTTAGTCATGTATTTCAATGAGCTTATAAGTAGCAACTATTGACAAGGAATTTCATCTCCCAAATAATTCATGGTTTTCAATACATTTATAGGAGTTAATCGCATAATCTTTACCTATTAAACCCGCGCCACTCAATTATTTGCATTGGAAAAATCAGCATGCAAACTATTAAGACCTGATTTCTGGTCTGGTTCTTGTTTTAATCTATGAACTTCAAATTATTTTCAGGAGTACTTGCATGTGAATATTCATAATGTAGCAGTCGACTAAACCCAGGAAAAAGACATCGAAAATAGGCCTTACATGCTAGACAGAGTATGAAACTTGTAAAATCTGCACCTCTTTTGTAACACATAGTAGAATACTTAGATAAGTCTAACCAACTACAGTCCTTCAAGTTCATACCAACCTGCATAGAAAGATTCCCTGAGCTCTCTCACTACCTCATTGTTCATCACAGCATCCCAAACTGCTCTATCAGATGATAATGAAACCACCATTCTCTACACAAGACAGTAGCCTTTGTGACATAATTAAACAAAAGTGCAAGTGAGATGCGACAAGCACGCATAGATACTAGTATTTCTAATTGTTCACCAGATTAAAACTCCAAAAACACAAAAACCAAGATGTAGAGTATGTAGCAAAATAAGGGTCAACAAGAGATAAGGACCTGAACGGATGACTCATTCTGCAATAAACTGAAAGCCTCATAAACTCTTTGACATCCCTCAGGCTGGGAATTACAAAGATAAGCAGAAGGCTCCATCCAATCTGGTTCTGACCCAAATGAAGATACTCTTTGCACCGAACCAGAAGCACTCAAAATCTGATCAGCTACATCCTTGTCCAAATACTCGGAACCAAATTTATCCCGGATGAACTGAGGGTGATGAGTAGGACTGAACACCCTGTTAATGTAAAAGCATATCAATTTAACAACCATCTCATTAAAGATGACAGCAAAATCGTGAAATGCAATGTCAAAGATAAACCAAACTGTTCATAATTCGTATCAAAAGGTACATATGACTAATTATTAATATAGGGGGGGTATGTAGCAAAATCTTATCCTTCTCTTTTTTGGTCAATAAAACAGTAAAACCTCTGTTCCAAATTACATATTGCAAAAGTACTTCCCCTAATCCAATATATAGCCAAATTTGAGATAGAATAACATAGAAATGCACTTTGGTTCATGTAAATGAAATATAAAGAAAAAGAGAGAAAGAGTGGTTTTTACCGCTTAAGAGTGGAAATAGCGTTGTGAACTTCATCTCCAGAAGGCACAGGTCCAAGAACAAAGTCATCAGGATACCCATGAGCTCTCTCAACATCTTCACTCCCATCCACAGAAACCCAGTCAAAATCATCAAACTGCGGCGAAGTGGGCCAGTTGGGCCCGCCGGAACTTACAGGCCCACAGTTGGGAGAAGCAGGAGAAGAGAGACAGAGGTTACTGACCGAGCCCGGCTTCTGGGTATTCCTAGAAGCCGTAGGACTAGTAGCAGTTGTGGTGTTGGAGTTGGAGTTGGAAGAAGCAGAGATGGGTTCTTGGATTCCAACTCCGGTGGTTCTAGTCAGCGCCGCCCTGCTGACTGTACGGAACATACTTCCACCGCCACCTCCGCCCATGCTTCTGCCGCCGAACATCATTTGACTGAGAAACTAGAAGTGGTGTTGGTTGCTATGTAATTGAAACCTTGGGAAACCTAGATTGGGTTACGTTGTTGGGTTCTGTGTCTGTGTCAGTTATCAATATTTGCTTGACTTGTCGTGCTTTATTGGGATGCAATATTGAATTGGTGATACCGAAGAAATCTGTGGATAAGATTATTATAGAAATAGGAGGAGGGAGATATGTTTCATTGGCGCTACGCTTCTGCTGAGTGTAAAACAAGTTATGGTTCTTGGGGTGGAGAGGTGGCATTCTGTGGTGTGTTTGTAGGATATTCAGCCTTTTGTTTTCACGTTAATCATTTAACCTCCAAGGTCCCTATCTACAAAGAAAATTTTAAAAGAGTAGAAGATTTAACCTTCTCATGCTTGATCACTAAGAAACTAGCAGATGTCTAACTCATGAGAGATTCATTTTTGTAGGTGAAAGGACGTGAATTCAACTCAAGAAAAATTATTGTTGTTTGATGAAAAAAATAAGTTTTTAAACTTGAAATAAGTTTTTAAACTTGAGCGGATTGTACATGAGAAATACAGATGGCCCAATTATTATATGTTAATGAAATAGAGAACTCAATCAGGAAGCCTTTTGCTTTGTTTTGGTTGTAGGAGAGGTGTGTTTCCTTAAACTTTCTGTTTTGTTCTCACTAATCTAGAACTTCTACAATGTGACAAAAAAGAAGAACATATGTAGACCAAGATTGAGATGTTTAGTCTTATGTGCTATTGTGCTTGTCATTTTGTATCTTAAACCGAATGGTTCACATATGAGAAATGTATCATATTCTTGGTCATTACTCATTAACCTTAAAATATCATAGGTTTTCACATATGGGGAATGTAACAATGTGACATAAAATATATATAATTCCTACTAAATCTTTTCAATAATTATTATCTTTGGTCATTACTTATTATCATTCCGTTATGAATTTAAAATGCACCCTAGTTGTTCATTTCTTCACAATGATTAACGGGGTCGAAACTCCTCCTTTTTTTGTGTTGAAGTTCCATAATTTTATTTGTGATAAATTTCAGATCTACTCAGTTTGGGCTGACAAATACCTGTAGACAGGCCCAACTTGTAACTCGAACCCACCACTAAAACCCCTATTTAAGCTCAACAGAGCTCCCAACGGCAAAAGACACAGAGATCACACTGCGACGATGGGTATGCTCTGTTCTATTTCGTCTTATATATTCAACATGTTATGTTTGATTCTGATTGTGGTCGTGGTTTTTTGGTGTTTAGGGGCTTACAAGTACTTATCGGAGATATGGAGGAAGAAGCAGTCGGATCGAGGTTATGAACTTCGTTTCCAGAATCCGAGTTTGGCAGTACCGCCAGGAACCCTCCATTGTCCGCGTCACTCGCCCCTCTCGCCCTGACAAGGCGCGTCGCTTGGGTTACAAGGCCAAGCAGGTATGTCATCTCTTCCACTCATCACCACCTTGATCCTATATATGCTTTTGTATTCCTCATGAGAAGTTTGAGGGTGATTTTGAAGGAGGTGAAAAGTAAATGGATTTGTGTTTTTATCTCTAACCTGGTAAATATGGACATCACCAAATGTTTAGCTTCTGATTCCGATCAGTGTTCTTATTATAATGTCTCATTTACGTTATGCGATTGATTTTGTAGAACTATACAGTACCATTTTCTCTTAGGGTTTTGTAAGATTATGATAGCCAGTGATAATTCTAATAATGTCATTACCTACTAGGAAATTTCTGCTGATTAGTGTTACTTATAACCTCTTTACAGGAATATGTTATCTACCGGGTGCGTGTGAGGCGCGGTGGACGAAAGAGACTGGTTGCGAAGGGTATCGTGTATGGCAAACCCACAAAACAGGGTGTTACTCAGTTGAAGTTCCAACGCAGCAAGCGTTCAGTTGCAGAGGAGCGAGCAGGTCGCAAACTAGGTGCCCTTAAGGTTCTCAACTCTTACTGGGTTAACGAGGTATGCTAAGCTACTTGACTTATGTTTGTTAGTGTTAGTGTATCAGCTATGGAAAAATATACATTTTGAGTAATATATACCCTCGACTTCTATTGAAAAATATACATTCTGATAAGGAAAACTTTCCTAGGACTGATGGGATGTGTCCTTTATATATTTTATCTTTCTGGTTTGCAATGAAATGCTTCAGTACGTTGTAACTCTTTTTAATTACTATTTGTCTGTTCAGGATTCAACATACAAATACTTTGAGGTCATATTGGTCGATGCTGCACAAATGACCATCAAAAATGACCATAGGATCAATTGGATCTGCAATCCTGTTCACAAGCACAGAGAGCTTCGTGGACTCACTTTCTTCTGGAAAGAACTATCGAGGTCTGCAAGGAAAGGGTCACTTGCACCACAAGGCACGACCTTCAAGGACGGCAACCTGGAAGAGGAACAGCACCCTTTCTCTTCCGCGATACCGTTGATTCTCTTGACCTAACTAATATCGGTAACCTCAATATTACATGCTAGCTAGGTACTCAGAAGTTTTGGAACAGACTGAGAAAAATTATATCTATTATAATTTACGTTCTTGGGTTTCTTGTGTTTGAGCTGTGACTTTTGTGCTTGTTGAACCGTTTTTTAATTAACCCCTCTAGCGTTTGTATGTATAGTCGAAAGTCTGTTAAATCTCAAGTGACGTTGTATCCACCATCAGCACAGGTAATCATTTTCTCAACAGGGCAAACTGGCAAAGAGCCAAAGAATAGAGTTGGTGAACTTATAAATTGGGCACTGTTTTTTACTTTTGAGACATGAAATTTCAGAATGAGGTAGAGGTGCCCTGAAGGACAAAGATGATGATTCATAGGAGAGCCACGGGTATTTTGGTTGTCCTCCAATGTGTAGAGCTAGAAATGATCAACAATGGTAATTATAAGCTTTGAAAGCTTTGGCCGTGGAAAAAGTAGAGAGAAAAGAGAAAGATGAAACTTATGATGAAGATGTAGACTAGGGTTTAGACAAGTATCCAACAAACACATGAATATAAAGTAAACTTCATCTTCTGAAAGAGAATGATTGTGGTTTTTGATTTTTTTTCCCTTGATGTTGGATTTTTCCTCCAAACTGTTCTGGTAGCATTAGTCCTTGTTTTGCTTCAAAAGGAAGGGAATCACAAGTGATTGACACAACTGACGATAGAAGACAAAGATATGAAAATTGGATGAACAAAATTCGCGTGTTCAGGGAGCCAATTTGTTAGGGCCAAGACATGTAATGCCACAAGCAACCTTGCCCAGGGTCATGAGTCAAGCCCATGGTTGGTTGCTTGTGTGCAAGTGGCATTATTGTAATTTCTATTTTCCTTGTATTTTATTTTATTTAGCTTGGCCCTCCTTGGCTTTTTGATGTTTCCCACAGCCAAGTGAGAATTTGGCCGATATGCTCTTTGTAGGGGAGTTCCTAGTCGGCGACGGTTGGACTAAGGAACTAGTATAGGTAAGCACATGTACTTTAGCCTCTACTAACGTCTTACCATCAATAAAGAGAGGAATTATTCAATCATCTGTGTCCCGTGAGATCATTTCAACTTTTCATTCGAGTTGCCCGCTCGCTCTTTGAGCTCGCTCCAATAATTATATAACACTGTGTTCTTGCTTGTTGCTAGCATCATATTAATATCGTGTGGTTTCCATTGTTCCTTGCAAGGTGCGCACAAGGCTGACTTGCTACCTTTTCAAGGCTAGCGAGTGCCGCACGGTCCTCTTTGCACCCTCGCAAAGTCGGCCCGTGACAGGTGGTATCAGAGCCATCTTGGCTCGAAGGCTCACAACATGCCGGGAGGAATGACAAAGCAACAAAAATTTGATTGGTATGACCAAATGCTTGGTGAACTTGCGGGAGTCCCTGATAGATTGATTGACATCACCTCCACGCTAGGCCGTGTCGACCTAGATGAACTGGCGACACGAGTCAATGACCTTGGGGAGTTGAGAGGGCGAGTTGCAGCCCTAGACCGCGTCGACCTGGATGAGTTGGCGGCGCGAGTTGATGACCTTGAAAGATTGAAAGGGCGAGTTACGGCCCTTGAAAAGATGGAAGCTCCAAGACTCGATGTAGAGACCGAGAGAGATGGAGGTTCTGTTTCACAAGAGCAGATGGGGGCGATGGGTGATGCCCTCGAAACTCTACAAGTGACTATGGACACCATGGCGGAGGATGTCCGAGCCACTATTGATGCATTCAAGAACGAGCTGTTGGAGATGAATACCAAGCTCAATCTAACTATCCGGGCGATGAGTAACCAACCTGTGACGGACTACAGGAGGGTAAAGATCCCGGAACCTCAAGCTTACGGAGGGGCGCGAGACGCCAAGGAGCTTGAGAATTTTCTATTTGATATGGAGCAATACTTCCGAGCAGTGAAGCCGGATTCAGAAGAAGCAAAAGTGGGCATGGCGACAATGTATTTGTCGGGCGATGCGAAACTGTGGTGGAGAACAAAATACAACGACATCCAGAGGAATGTCTGTACCATTGCCACATGGGAGGACCTGAAGAAAGAGCTGAAGATGCAGTTCTTCCCAGAGAATGTGGACTACATTGCAAGACGACAGTTGAGAGAGCTGAAGCACACCAACAACATTAGAGAGTTTGTGAGCAAATTCTCTGTGCTCATGCTCGATCTCCCAGATATGTCGGAGAAGGACCGACTATTCTATTTCCTTGAGGGGTTAAAGCCGTGGGCTAGAACTGAACTTCAGAGACAAAGGGTTCAAGATTTGGCTTCTGCTCAAGCAGCAGCTGAAAGGTTGACAGACTACACTTTTGAAGAGAACCCTCCCAAAAGGACCTCATCCTTTTCGAATGTGAATGCCAACAAAAGTGTGAGACCAGGACAAAGTAGAAGTGGGGGAGCGGAGTCAAAGTTCTCCAGTTTCGGAGGAGGGGGACGGATGACCAATGTAAGGGATACAGCCTCTTCCAAACCGGCTGCATCAACAGGAGTATTTCCCCCACGGCAATTCAACTCTGCCGGCTTCACACAAAGACCTATATCTTGCTTCTTATGCAAGGGGCCTCATAGGGTGAATGAGTGTCCACACAAGACGGCCTTGACAGCCCTACAAGCCCACATTTCGACGAAGGAGTCTGAAGAACCACAAGAGGAAGTGGAGGAACCTAGTCAGATGGGTGCCTTGAGATTCTTGAACGCAGTGGAAAAGCAACCACCCGCGTCCCAGGAGTCTCAGCCCAAGGGCCTAATGTTTGTGAATGGGAGCATAAACGGGAAGGTTGCCAAGAGTGTGATGGTCGACACTAGCGCCACCCATAATTTTGTGTCTGAAACAGAAGCACGGAAGTTGGGATTGAAGATAGAGAAGGATATTGGCCGCATGAAAGCAGTCAACTCCTCACCCTTGGCCACAGTGGGGGTATCCCGAAGAGCACAGGTGAAGCTGGGTAGTTGGGAAGGGAAGACAGACTTGGTTGTTGTAGAAATGGACGACTTCGACGTCATATTAGGGATGGACTTTTTGCTGGAACACAAAGCCATCCCCATTCCCAATGCCCGAAATTTGTTGATCATGGGGGAGAGACCATGTGTAGTGCCTGCAAAGATAGTCCCGCCAAGTGAACCCCGTCTCTTGTCTGCTCTCCAGTTCAAGAAAGGGGTGAAGCGACATGAGCCTTCGTACGTCGCTGTCCCCTTGGTAAAAGATGGGGCTGAACCAGAAGTGGTGCCAAAAGAAGTTCAGAGGGTACTGGAGAGTTACAAGGATGTGATGCCGGTAGAACTCCCTAAGGAGCTGCCACCAAGGAGAAACATAGATCATGAGATTGAGTTACTACCTGGTGCAAAACCACCCGCAAGGGCCCCTTACAGAATGGCTCCGCCAGAGCTAGCAGAATTGAGGAAGCAATTGGGAGACCTGTTAGAAGCAGGGTTCATTCAGCCCTCAAAGGCTCCATTTGGTGCGCCGGTGCTGTTCCAGAAGAAGCATGATGGGAGCTTGAGGTTGTGTATAGACTACCGAGCTCTCAACAAAGTCACCGTGCGAAACAAGTACCCCATTCCCTTGATCGCAGATTTGTTTGACCAGCTCAGTGGCGCCAAATATTTCACCAAGCTGGACCTCCGCTCGGGATACTACCAAGTCCGCATAGCGGAAGGAGATGAGCCCAAGACTACATGTGTCATGCGATATGGTGCTTTTGAGTTCCTGGTGATGCCGTTCGGGTTGACCAATGCACCTGCCACTTTCTGCACATTGATGAACCAAGTCTTCCATGGTTTCCTTGACAAATTTGTGGTGGTGTACTTGGATGACATTGTGATATACAGTTCTACTCTGGAGGAACATGTGGAACACCTAAGACTAGTGTTTCAACAGTTACGAGCAAATCAGCTGTATGTCAAGCGCGAGAAGTGCTCTTTCGCACAAGATACTATCAAGTTCTTGGGCCATGTTATAGAGAGGGGGAGGATCAGGATGGACATGGAGAAAGTACAAGCGATCGAGGAGTGGCAGAGTCCCACGAATGTGAAGGAGCTGCGTTCTTTTCTTGGACTGGCCAATTACTATAGGCGGTTCATTAAAAATTACTCAGGAAGGACAACTCCCTTGACTGACCTCTTGAAGAAGGGAGCGACGTGGGACTGGAACGAAGACTGTGAGCAAGCCTTCATGGACTTGAAGAAGGCCGTGATGGAAGATCATGTTCTTGCCTTGCCAGACTTGAGCAAACCATTTGAAGTGCAGACCGATGCATCTGACTTCGCCCTAGGGGGAGTCCTATTACAAGAAGGACATCCAGTGGCGTATGAGAGTCATAAGCTCTCACTAGTGGAAAGGAGATATACAGCCCATGAGAGAGAAATGTTGGCTGTGATTCACTGTTTGAGGACTTGGAGGCACTATTTGCTAGGGGCAAATTTTACTGTGAAGACAGACAACTCTGCAGTTAGTCATTTCCTGACACAACCGAAGTTGACCTCAAAGCAAGCTCGGTGGCAAGAGTTTCTCGCCGAGTTCGACTTCCAATTTGAGCACAAAGCAGGGTACACCAATCAAGTTGCGGACGCCCTAAGCCGCAAGGCCAACCTTGCGGCCCTTCGAAACCTGGCGACTTTGTCAGGCAGTGGAGTTGCCACTGACATTAAGGAAAGAGTAAAGGCTGGTTTGGAGAAAGATCTCGTGGCCCAAGGCCTCGTGAAGCTAGTGCAAGAAGGGAAGAGCCGCAGATTCTGGTTGGAGGACGGCTTGTTAAAGACAAAAGGAGGAAGAACATATCTTCCCCGGGTGGATGGATTGCGAAGAATGTTGATGAGAGAGTGCCATGACACCTTGTGGGCAGGGCATCCTGGGTGGCACAGAACCTATGCCCTCCTGAAACAGGGTTACTACTGGCCGCAGATGCGAGATGATGTGATGGAGTACACCAGGACGTGTCTCATCTGCCAACAAGACAAGGTGGAGCGACAGAAGACAGCTGGGTTATTGGAGCCGTTGGCAACACCCACTCGTCCGTGGGAGAGTGTCTCCCTTGATTTCATTACCAATCTCCCGAAGGTTGGGGAAGTATCTGGAATCCTAGTTGTGGTGGACAGGTTCTCGAAGTATGCCACATTTGTTCCAACATCGAAACATTGTTCTGCAGAAGACACAGCGAGTCTCTTCTTCAAACATGTGGTGAAGTATTGGGGAGTACCACAGAATATCGTTAGCGATCGAGACCCTAGGTTCACAGGGTCGTTTTGGACAGAATTGTTCAAGCTGCTGGGGTCTGAACTCAACATCTCCTCCAGTTATCACCCTCAGACGGATGGGCAGACTGAGAGATTCAATGCAATGCTGGAAGAATACTTGAGGCACTTTGTTCATGCAAATATGAAGAATTGGGTGGAGTTACTGGATGTGGCCCAGTTCTGTTTCAATTCGAAGAAGAGTTCAGCCACCAACAAGAGCGCTTTTGAAGTGGTGACTGGCCAGCAACCACTCTTGCCTCATACTGTGCAGGAGGTATACAAGGGGAAAAACCCGCGAGCTTTCAACTTCACCAAAGAGTGGAAAGCCAACGCGGACGTTGCTCGAAGTTACTTGGAGAAAGCGGCGAAGAGAATGAAGAAGTGGGCAGATCAGAGTCGCAAACCCCGAGAGTTCCAAGAAGGAGACATGGTGCTCGTGAAGCTGCTCCCTGAACAGATCAGGAATATGCGCTCCACAGGCAAGCGGTTGTTCAGGAAGTATGAAGGCCCACTTCCGGTTCTTTCCAAAGTGGGGAAGTGCTCTTACAAAGTCGACATCCCTGCCTGGATGAAAGTTCACCCTGTCTTCCATGTCAGCAACCTCAAACCTTACCAGTCTGATGTCGAAGATCAAAGCCGCAACCAGCCTACTCGACAACATGTGGAGCTCAAGACACACAAACCAAAGGAGGTAGAGGAGATTCTAGCCGAGAGAGTAGTTGACAAGTTCGAACAAGGGCGGGGAGACCGCCTAGTTACAGTGCGCCAGCAGCAGTACTTAGTGAAGTGGAAGAAGATGGGAGAGGAAGAGATCTGTTGGGAGAATGTCGAAGCCCTGAAGAAGTTCAAGCAGAAGATTGAAGATTTCAAGCTAAGTTCAAGCCTAAGGCAGTCGTCGAGAGCGCCGACAGCTTAAGTGGGGGAGGATGTTAGGGTCAAGACATGTAATGCCACAAGCAACCTTGCCCAGGGTCATGAGTCAAGCCCATGGTTGGTTGCTTGTGTGCAAGTGGCATTATTGTAATTTCTATTTTCCTTGTATTTTATTTTATTTAGCTTGGCCCTCCTTGGCTTTTTGATGTTTCCCACAGCCAAGTGAGAATTTGGCCGATATGCTCTTTGTAGGGGAGTTCCTAGTCGGCGACGGTTGGACTAAGGAACTAGTATAGGTAAGCACATGTACTTTAGCCCCTACTAACGTCTTACCATCAATAAAGAGATGAATTATTCAATCATCTGTGTCCCGTGAGATCATTTCAACTTTTCATTCGAGTGCCCGCTCGCTCTTTGAGCTCGCTCCATAATTATATAACACTGTGTTCTTGCTTGTTGCTAGCATCATATTAATATCGTGTGGTTTCCATTGTTCCTTGCAAGGTGCGCACAAGGCTGACTTGCTACCTTTTCAAGGCTAGCGAGTGCCACACGGTCCTCTTTGCACCCTCGCAAAGTCGGCCCGTGACACAATTGATGACTATTACAGCTTTTCTTTAGAGTTCATAACAATCTTCCTTAGTCATTCAAGTTTTCCAAATTTATCAAAAATTATGATATGCGTATGGTCTAATTATTTATGTACCAATTGATGACTTACAATGCAACGAGAATGTGATTATACTAACACGCTTATTACAAGAAAAACATAACCAACAAAAGAAAGGAAGATCATCTAAGAATCGAAGCTGCAGAAAGTTTAAATAAATGCTCCAAAGGATCCCAAATGGCCATACTTGGTTTGTGATGTTAAAACTCAATTTGCCGTATGGTGGGAAACATATTTGTGTTTTTATCTTTATTTGGATACCACATAAGGTCCTAAACTTACTTCTTTGTGAAAGGGAAAACATCAATTAATATGCAAAATATGACTAAGTAAGATCATAAAGAGTGGTTTGTAACTAAATCATGCCCATCTACCATCTCTTCATACTCTCGATATAAGTGGAGGTGCTCTCAATCTATCTTAATCTTGAAGCATCTTTTTCTTTGTATTCCAAACCAATTAAACACCAATTGAGTTAACATGGCATGTTATGCAATATAATCATGATATTACGGGACCCTAGCTTTCTTGTAATGTTGTTCAAATTCACTTAGACCACAAAGATTCACTGGCATCAAAAGGTTTCAAATGGGTGATTATTATAAGAGCTGTTGATTAACTTTCTAAACAACAAAAAAGCAAGACTTACTTCGAGCTAACCGACAACATTTACCTCTATCTTACAACTAATTAACCCTTTTTAATCCCTTTGATATTCGTTTATGACTTGCATTACGATCAAAGTAACCAATTGACCTAAGCTCTTTTCAACTTCTTATATAATTATATAAAGGTGACATGGAACGTGAACATAGAAGAGAGAATTAGTAACTTGCTTATCACTAGTAGATGCTTTCAATCCCTCTCATGATCATAATCAAACAAGCTACTTCGTGAAAGAATCAAAGTTGGTAAAGTTTCTTGGCATATCATACCATATATATGATCAACTTATTCAAATCCCGCACTAGATATATCATCACGATGTCAACAAAATCTTACGGGTTGAATTTGGAGTTACCAAATCAAATTTAAAGTGTACTCTTTTTCTCATATGCACTCTTATTCACTAGTTTATTTCCTAATTTCAAGAGTAAAATTAACATAGAACGAAATTTGTAATTTTTGGTGCAGTAGTAAAATACACTAGTGCTGAGACCTATTAAGATAAGGGTCTAAATCTTGACTTGGAGGGATATATAGTCGAGTCTCTCTCTCTCTCACATGCATGCTCGCATCACTCACCTTCAAACCCCAATCATTCTGCTCTCCACTAATTCTAAATTATGTGAAGAAAAACACGCTCACTCGCCAAAAGGGAAATCAGAAGAATATGAAAAAGATATATTCATGAAATTACAAAGGGAAAATTCGAAGAGCCGATTGTAGTTGGATCAAGAAGGTTGAACAATATTACTGCAAAGTAGATCACAGTGTTGTTCTAGCTGCAGAAAGAATGAAGCAGTGGGTCCTTGTGATCTTACCCAACTCTTCCATCACTCAAATCTTATATTCGAGTATGTTCAACTTCACAATCATTCTGTCATGGAATTTGGACCCCATACACCATGCCCCTACTTCGATTTAAAACTTCTATCAGTTTCACAGATTTTTATTTACTATATATTCACGTACCTCTCGATCTAATGCTTCTCTGGGCCATTTTTGCCGGTTTGTTAAAATCATGTATGTAAATTCTGTTTTGATCGTTGTTTATACGTACAAACTAAAGTGCTGAACTGCTGATGGTGATCAGATAGAGATATCTGCAGGGCCCTTTGGCATGTGCATAGAGCTCTCTCTGCTCCACCAGTGCTTCCAACTTTTCACTGATTAGAAGCCTAATCACTGTTTCAAGCATATTCATAGTTAGCAACTTAGCATCATGCACATTTGGCATTTCTAGGCACAGAACTATAAGTACGTATACCGTATTCGCATACACCATTGTATCTCCCACGCATGTCGATCTCTTTCAAAATCGTTCTAGTTTCAATGAGTTTCCTACTGGTTGAGGCTTTGATATTACTCATATTAGGTTAAACAACAATTAGACTCCCAGAAAGTTTGCTGAGGATGACGAGTTATGAGTTTGGTTTAACTCTGATTTAATTTGGGAATTGGGATTATTGCTTTCCTTTCCCAGCCAGGAAACCAAATGAGTCTTTATGAAACCCTAGATAGATATATGTGGAACACTAACAAGTCACTCCTAAACGAAACCACGAAAACCAATAATCCAAAGCTATGAGGGGACAGAAGCTTCCGGAAATAAAAGAAGAAAGTGGGGAAGCCAGAGCGCACCGTTTAGGCATAGATTGAGTTCATACTAGCTAGGCTAGGAGAGAATAACAGACTCTAACAGAGCACCACGCGTCGGCCGGCGTGGTCACAAAAAGGAGGAGAGGCCTCCGCCCACTCACGGTTGGTCGTTGGTGGTAGGGTCACCACCCCGTCACGCCTCACAGCCCCGCATGCCTTGGGCACGTGCCCATTTTCTTATTACCTCTCCATTTATTTTGAAATACTATTTTCAATTTTATCCTTTAACAAATACAAATTGTAAAAGAAAAAGAAAAGGCTGTGGTATGCAAGACAAGACGACAAGTGAATGGTATGTAGGGGACAAAGTGATTCTGGGCCCCATTATCACGATTGGGCCCACCCCACCGCTTCTCATGGGCCTCCACTCTTGTCTTCTACGGGGTACGCTTGGGTATAAATTATTTTCGAAAGGGCGCAATGGTAAATTGGAGATGAGGATAGAATATACTGCGGGGAATTATGGGACTATGATGCACGCGCCCTTTGATGGTGCGCGCATAGAAAGAATCATGATATTGTCAGGTTGTTCCTCTCCAAGTTCTTCAAAGGAAATGTCCCTTTCGAATGCTCTCTACTCGGTCTCTCATGTTCATCTTCTGTTTGATTTTCCACAGACAAATAATAAGATGCACATAAAAGATTTTTGAATATCAGATTTCATTTAACTTCGTTAACACTTTAATGTAGTACTCAGTTCATTATGAACGTCACAGATATATCTTGTTTTCGATCAAAATATTACTCTCTTTGATACATTTATGCACTAAATTTTAAATCTATATATCGTATAGCTTTCATGACATCCGTAATTAGAGGGCTATTAGATTATCCTAAAATATAAGTATTAGGACCTTAAAATGTTTATTAAGCTCCAATCCGACCGAACAATATACATATATGAGATTTTCTCAGCTGCGGACGTCCGCACTGATTTTTTGGTGCGGATTTCCATTTTTGCACCACTTCCCGATCAAATTTCCTCAAACTTCCTTCTAGACATATCTAGATCATCTTTGCAAAATTTCAGCCAATTTGGTGATCGTTAAGGCCCTCAAAATTGAAAAACAAATCTGACGGACTGAATTTTGTCCGGTTCATCATCTCCATTTGTTTTTTGATTTTGAGGGCCTTAACGATCACCAAATTGGCTGAAATTTTACAGAGATGATCTACACAAGATGATCTAGATATGTCTAGAAAGAAGTTTGAGGAAATTCAATCGGGAAGGGGTGCAAAAATGGAAATCCCCACCGAAGGTTTCGGTGCGGACGTCCGCAGCCGAGAAGGCCTGATACATATATAGACTATAGAGGTTATAGATATTATAGAAATTTAGAAAGAATTACATAACAGTGTCGGTTGAACTAGAAAGATTTTATGCTTAATACTTTAGAAACGAACATGATTGTTGTTGAGATTAGCCGGAAATACTAACAAAATTAGGTGTGATGATTAGAAATGAATTATTCTTGTTGATATAGCATGTTAGGGTTCAAGGCATCACCTTCGATCGTCTGCTTCATCCTACAGAACCATTTACATAATTGGTGAAAAGCTCAAAGTAGCAAAAATGGTACTGTGTTTCAGCACGCGCTATATGAGAGCCACGCCGCATGCATAAAAGCAAAGGGATTCTTGCTTCGAATTTGAAAATTCCCACTAACTCCCCCTCCCAGAATGCGACTACTCGTACGTACATGTTCATCCTTATACGAATGAAGCAAGAAAACAAGCTTTAGTTTCTGGGTTTTCCTTTTGCTTTATTTCTCTTCTTTAACCTCATTTGGGTAACCTACTCTGAGATTGTTTATTTGTTTCCTGCTCTGTGTTATATTATTGAACATTCTCTTGGAAAAAGAGGAGCAGCTGACGAAAAAGGTATGCTTAACTATAGAACGAGTAGTTCTTGGAGCACGTCTCTCTGTCACTAAAATATAGGTTTTCTCTGATCAAATTCTTCTTGTGGTACATGCCTGAGTTGTTTGTTAAATGATCTGCTTGATATGGACATTATTGTTTTCTTTCATGAGCCATTGGATCATGATCCTATGTTTCATATTATATGTTTGTATTTTCTCCATAAGACAAATATAAACTTTGAAATTCATTGTTTTTGTTTCCTCCTTATGATCAATAATTCCTATAACGTTCTTTGTACCAGAAAAACAAACAAACAAACTATATCATTCTACAAGACATGATATGGCTAGGTTTTTCAGCCATTGCATTTGAATGTACTATAACTTATAACTTATAAGATAACTATCCGAAGTACGTACGCGATATAAAGGAATGAACGACAAAATATAGCAAGAAATGACCGGATCAAGACCAAGTTGATTGTCATTTTATGCTAAAAACGATAATAGTGACTGATTCTGCCTACAACACACTAATATATACCAACTAACCAAGTTTAGTCTTAAAGTTCAATCTTGATCAGCATTATTACGGATATCATAATAATCATTTTGATCATACCAAAATTCTAATAAAATCGTCAATACTCCCATAAAATAATTTACAAAGAAAAAAGTGGTTCGGTGGAAGTATTTGCAAAACCATCTGATTAAGACGAGTAATCAAATGAGCTGGGGAGGATGATTGTGTTTGAAGCTTTATTCTTATCGTAAGATATAATTTAACAAGGTTAATGATACAAAGTAAATAGGCATCATGCCAAAAGCTTTTTCCAAGTCAAAATGAGTGGAAGAAAGCAAGATCTTAATCAACTCACTACTGGTATATCCGGTATAATATTGACACTAATAGACAGTAATCAGAAAGATCTTACTTCAAATTTTAGGATCCTATCATCTAATTCATAGAATCACAGTAGTGATTCTGGTGGCCAAGAACAGTGATTTATATTTCATCGGAAAAAAGAACAGTACGTGATTTATATTTTCTATTTTTTCTAAATTCAAACATCCCCGCCAAATTGTTTCTTTATTTTTAAGAAGCACAATCATAGAGTTACCTGTGCATGTCACATAAATTATATCAAACCATGTTATGATTCAACATCTCCTGCATAAAATTCCCATGTTCTTTATATTTCTGCTGAACAGTGAGCTACCGAATGAGTTCTGTAGTGGAGATGAGCATCGGTTCTTTTGAATTAACAATAGCAAACATTACTTAGTACACATGAAAAACGAAACAGTTATATCATATTTCTTGAAATCATCTTGATTTGTTCTAACATATGAACAAATAGTACCCAAATTGGAAACGTGGTCCATTCCCCTTTTGTTAGCTCTAAATGAATTTAAATGAAAACTTCATCTTCAATCTAAGCCAAAAAATGAGAATGTTTGGAAGGTAAAAGAGAAAAGAAGAAGAAAGAAATGAGAAAATGTTTAAATAAGGGCTGGGGAATATGGTGGGAAATTGAAATAACTTTCTTGGATCCTGTGAGATACATTTGTCACAAACTATATACACATATATATGTTGTTCGTTCATCAATCAATTTGTAATACACAACAAAGATAAAGCTAACAAGGAATGATGAAAAGTAGCAGAAAAAGAAAAGGGAAAAAGAAACAAATCCAACTAAACCAAAAGTATTGGTGGATGGACATAATCAGACAAAGGTAGAATGCTACTGAGAACTTGAAAGAAATTAACAGAGGGGGAGGGGAATTTGGATTACCATGTTCATCATATAGAAGAAGAGCTGAGCTTTGCTTTGTGTCTCTCTCTCTTTCTGTTTCATTTTTTTTCTCAAGCTTATTATAGACATAGCCCACCAAGAAATCCCACTGAAGCAATCATGATGAAACACCCTCTGCACCCAGCACTCCCTAAAAGCATTTCAACTTCACTCAGTAGTCATCAAAACATTTCTTCCCTTAAATTTACCATTCTCATCTTCATCACTGTCTCAGCCAAGACCATCCTCCATACCCCAAAACCATGAAACTTTCCTTTCTTTACTTTCTCCTCTTCTTCTTCTCCCTCTTCTTTCTTCAAGCATCCATAGTCCTCGGTGCTTCAAATTCTTTACCTTCCCAACTCAGTGCCTTGCTATCCCTCAAATCCTCACTCAAAGATCCTCTCTTTACATTCAAAGGCTGGGAGAGCAAGGCGAATACTCAAGGTCCAGTTTGGTGTTCATGGTCTGGAATCAAATGCCACCCCAACACATCCCTAATAGTCTCTCTAGACCTCTCTCACCGCAATCTTTCCGGTCCAATCCCAGCTGAAATCCGCTACTTGTCCGGCTTAATTCACCTCAATTTGAGCAGCAACAGTTTCGCTGGACCTCTCCAACCAGCCATTTTCCAACTTACTCAGCTCAGAATCCTTGATATAAGCCACAATGACTTCAACTTCACTTTCCCGCCTGGGATTTCCAAGCTCAAGTTCTTGAGAGTCTTCAATGCTTACAGCAACAGCTTCACCGGTCCATTACCTCAAGAAATCATCAGACTCAGGTTCCTTGAGAAGCTCAACCTTAGTGGAAGCTACTTCGAAGGTAATATTCCACCAGGGTATGGAAGTATTCCCCAACTCAGGGAGCTTGGCCTGGCCGGAAATACTCTTAATGGCGCCATACCACCTCAACTGGGGCTCTTACCAGAGCTCACTCGCATGGAGATCGGCTACAACGGCTTCACTGGTGGCCTTCCTGTAGAGTTGACATTGCTATCAAACCTCACCTACTTAGACATCTCCAATAACTTGCTCTCCGGGTCACTCCCACCCGAGCTTGGCAACTTAACCATGCTCACCACATTATTCCTCTTCAAAAATCGATTTTCAGGCACTATCCCACCCAGCCTGGGAAACTTACAAGCTCTACAATTACTCGACTTATCAGACAATCAGCTCACGGGTTCCATCCCAGCCGGCATTGCTACACTAAAAGACCTCAACAGGCTGAGCTTAATGAACAACTTCCTAGTCGGCGAAATCCCATCCCAAATCGGAAAGCTTCCCAATTTAGAAACCCTCTTCCTCTGGAACAACTCCCTCACAGGAACCCTCCCCCAAAACCTCGGCACCAATGCCAAGCTCGTCCTCGTCGACCTCTCTTCCAACTCACTCACAGGCCCAATCCCCCCAACTCTCTGCAACGGAAACACACTCGTGAAACTCATCCTCTTCTCCAACCGCTTCTCCAGCCTTCTTCCAAGCGCACTGGCCCATTGCACTTCCTTGGTCCGATTCCGCATACAACACAACGAACTCAACGGATCAATCCCTGAGGGCTTCGGCTCCCTCCCTAACCTAACCTTCTTCGACCTAAGCAACAACTACTTCACCGGCCTCATCCCAACCGACCTCGGCAATGCCGCGAAGCTCGAGTACTTAAACATCTCCAACAATCCTCTTCATTCAGCTCTCCCTCAAAACATCTGGAACGCAACTAGTTTGCAAATCTTCTCCGCCATTTCCAGCCACCTCACCGGAAAAATCCCCGACTTCATCGGCTGCAGGAGCCTCTACAAGATCGAACTACACAGCAATGACCTCAACGGCACCATCCCCTGGGACATTGGCCACTGCGAGAAGCTTCTGAGCTTGAGCCTCAGCCGGAACTCCCTCACCGGAATCATCCCCTGGGAAATCTCAGCTCTGCCTTCCATCACCGACCTCGACCTCTCCTACAACTTCCTCTCCGGCACGATCCCCTCGAATTTCGATAACTGCAGGACGCTGGAGACCTTCAACGTCTCGTTTAACCTCCTCACCGGTCCGATCCCGTCCTCCGGCGTCGTTTTCCGGAATCTCCATCCGACGTCGTTTTCGGGAAACGACGGGTTATGCGGCGTCGTTTTGGCGAAGCCGTGCGCGGAGGCCGCCGGAGCGGTGGAGGTCGGCGGCGGTCACGAGCAGCCGAAGAAGACGGCGGGGGCTATTGTCTGGATCATGGCGGCGGCGTTCGGGATCGGGCTGTTTGTGCTCGTCGCCGGGACGCGTTGCTTCCACGCCCGGTACAGCCGCGGCGGGATGGAGGAGGGCCCACAGGTCGGGCCGTGGAAATTGACCGCCTTTCAGCGTTTGAATTTCACGGCGGAGGATGTGCTGGAGTGTTTGCAGATGAGCGATAAGGTGATTGGGATGGGTGGGACCGGGACGGTGTATAAAGCGGAGATGCCAGGTGGCGAGATCATAGCGGTGAAGAAGCTCTGGGGGAAGCAGAAGGAGAGCATAATCCGACGGCGGAGAGGGGTTTTGGCGGAGGTGGAGGTGTTGGGGAACGTGAGGCATAGGAATATAGTGAGATTGTTAGGGTGCTGCGTCAACAGGGACTGCACCATGCTGCTCTACGAGTACATGCCCAATGGAAACTTGGACGACTTGTTGCATGGCAAGAACAAGGCCCAGAATTTGGGTGCGGATTGGGTCACTAGGTACAAGATTGCTCTCGGTGTGGCCCAAGGGATTTGCTACCTTCACCACGACTGTGATCCGGTGATCGTCCACCGTGATCTCAAGCCGAGTAACATTCTGTTGGACGGCGACATGGAGGCGAGGGTGGCGGACTTCGGGGTGGCTAAGTTGATCCAGAGCGATGAGTCCATGTCTGTGATCGCCGGTTCTTACGGCTATATTGCGCCAGGTTTGTTACTTACATTATCGTTTCTAAGATTCTTATGCAGTATTATTATGCACCGGAGGTAGAGTTGACCTCCGGCATACCTTAGTGAGGTAACGCTTGCATGATTGGTGGTGTTTGGTTTTGGCTTCTTCTATTAGAGTTCATTTTGTTTGGTGACGAAATCTAGGGGAAGCATAGTTAGGGAGTTTGCTTTTAAGCAACGCTACACTTGCTAGTTATGCTAAGCTTAATATTAGGTAAAGTACATGTTCATATCATCATATGGTCGGTCCATTACTCCATTTAGTCAATAAAGTGTCACACTATCTTTACCTTTGCATTGTATTGTAATCAAGTAACACTCTTTAACTTTTTACAATGGTCCGTCCTTACTCTTGTACTATATAAATTACTAATTCACTATTCACATTTCATAAAGTTCATAAAGAATTATAGGGTAAAAAGAAGGGTTGACATTGACATGTTTGTCCACCATGTACCAATGTTACGCCAGTTACGGTGCCCAATGTGAGTGCGCACAATGTAGCCACTATTGAACATGTAGAGCAGTAGAGGATCACTTTTTCTTACCAAGATGACTGAGGTAATGTACTAATTAGTGTTCTTATTTGGTTTTGGTTTTGCAGAGTATGCTTACACCCTTCAAGTTGACGAGAAGAGTGACATATACAGCTTCGGGGTTGTGCTGCTGGAGATTTTAAGCGGAAAGAGATCGGTGGAGGCGATTTTCGGGGATGGAAACAGCATTGTGGATTGGGTTCGGACGAAAATCAAGAGCATAGATGGCATCAACGATGTTTTAGACAAGAATGCCGGGGCAGGTTGTACGCCGGTGAGGGAGGAGATGATGCAAATGCTTAGGATCGCATTGCTTTGCACGAGTAGGAATCCGGCGGACCGGCCGTCGATGAGGGATGTGGTGTTGATGCTCATTGAAGCCAAGCCTAAGAGGAAGTTGCTTGCTAGTCATGTTGTTGGTCGTGACCGTAGCGTGAGTTGTGGTGACATTCCGCAAAAGCCAACACTTGATTGTTAATAGGATCCTAATCCCTCGAGGGTTTTTCTTCATCTTTCTTTGGTTTCTTTTTTTCCTTCTTATTTTTGGAAATGGTGGGAATTGGTATAGGAGAAGCAATTTCTTATTTTACCTTCATTCAAAATGGAATTTGTAAGTGTTATCGTACCTCTAGCTATGAATATGGTTTGTTAACGTACGTATATAAATTAAAGGGTGTTGATCAATTAGAATTCCAGTTTATCTCACCCCACTCCATGACAATGGGAGTAATTAATAGAACCTCAAGTCTTCGATGATTTGAAGAATCAGGCATAAAGGAGGATATGCTAGGCACTTTGATTGTCATCAAGAGCTTTAAAACCTGCAAAGTTTTCGTTGGGAGTAACTATGAACATTGACAAGATTGCCGGCCTTGTGATTACCTTAAATCGATTTTATACAAAATGCTAAGTTGCTAACTTCAACATCAAGGCAAAAACAACGAGGGCACTCGTGAAAAAAACTAAAATGGGACATATACGTACTAACCTGAGTAACCTCACGTTATCAAAATTAGATAAGCTCTAGACTGTAGAATCACCATGAACTAAACAACATCGTTACAAAGTCTATCTGTATCTAACCAAGAAGTGATTGCAGCTCACGAGCAGGGTCTAAGAATGATCTATCTCCAGTGATCCAACCGCGCATGATAGCACATTGCTCAGCAAATTCCACTTAAACCCACAATAATCTGTGTTTGATGAAGATGGCCAAGAGCACATAGATGTTGGACAACGTAATTCTTCAACTCGAGGAGATGTCTAAATGTAAGGCAAGTACGTGTTAGAAAGGGAGAGAGCTGATTCGGAACTCAAATCTAAGCATTACAAGTGACTTGCTATTCATCACAATGGCATGGAATAAAACTAAACAAGAAAATAACAGAAAGAGTTGAGGAAAAATGAGAAAGGGGTCGAGGAGGGGGGAAAGGTAAGTCTAAATCCTCTAGCTACCTCATCCCCGGTAAGAGTATTGAGATTTGAGAGACACTATCGTAGATTAGCTTTTCGGGTATCATAATTGCAGATGAAGGAGAACACTAAAATGGATTCAAGGTTCGTATTACAAAATGGCTAATTGAACATATGAATCCGGGCCTCTCCTTCACTCGCTACTTGGATGAGTTGTACTCTTACGCTCGTCTCCTCTTTCTGTTGAAACATGTAAGATATTTTAGAAGTTTCTCCAACAAATTGTTACTTCATATGTGATCTATGTTACAAACTTCAGTAATGTCTACTACTCTACTTCTCTCGGTAATGGACGTACTCCGTTTGGGTTATGTCGTAAGTTGTGGACTTTTCTACTATATATATGTGTATAACATACATCAAGCCGTGAACAGTCCGATCGTCTTGCATGTTGAATTGTTAAACGATCGAATGGCTCACGGATTGATGTATGTCATACAAATGTGTATAGCAGCCAAACCTGTAAGTTGTAACCTATATCTCATGACAAAGACTATATATAGTTTAACTCCCCGGTGAAAAAGCTTTAGGCAAAGACTTTACCAAATGATATGCATATACAGTAAATTTATGAGCTTAACAGAAACTGTAAAAATCACTCACCATAAGACCAACGACCGATGTCATATACTTCTCCAGTTCCCTTTGCTGCTTCTGCATGATTAGAAGCTCCGTAACCATGTAAAGTAGCTTTTCGAGCTGATAAATAGCCAGATCCATATTAGCAAACTATCTAGATTATATTTTGCTTTGAGTTGTCTAAAATCAAAACTTAAACTAAACTGTGTACGTATAGACTAGTTAATTACCTGTGGGAGTAATTTGGTGACCGTTGGTTGAATACCAGCCATGACATCCATGGCTGTGATCATTGCTTCATGTATAGACGCCGCATCTCCCTATTCAATATGAAAAATGGGATAGATTTTAGTTTAGATATATCTGAATTTTTGTTGTAGACCAAATTTTATACTAAAAATGCAATAATGTTCTTTACCTTAGCGTCATTTACCAAAGGAATTGTGTTTGAAATTCCAGATAACTTCCTCACGATCCTGCTCACAGATTCTATATTTTTCTTCTCCAATTTTCCCCATTCATTCAGTAGAGAAATTTGAGAGTTCACAATTTGATAAATCTTCATCTGATGCTTGAGCTTCTCCACTTGTAGTTGCTTATCTAAAACATAGTTTCTCATTTTGGAAATTCTAAGCCACACGCTGAACATTCTATCCTGAAACGTATATATACAGAATCCATGTAAATATATAATTCGTTTAGTTTGTTGAATCAAATAAAAACAAACCGTTTGTAATTACCCGTGCAACTTTGTGTGATGCGACCATGGCAGCCCTTGCCCTAGCATTGGCAAACCTCCATTGGAGCAACCTATTATGCAAAACCCGAAACTGATGATACTCCTCTTCTTGTATACTCGACCCTTTCTTCTGCAGCCTAAAATACTTCAACACCCCACCAACTCCACCCCCACTGGACTTCACCCTCGGTCTCGGAGAAGCCACTACTGCCGCCGCAGTCGCCTCCGGCCCCACCGCGAACGGCAAAGACCTTCCGGGAGATAACGCCCAAGCCGAAGGAGACGTCGACGACTTCCTCCCCTTTGTTGAGCTAGGGCGTGGACTCGGACTAGGGCTAGTGTTCCCGCGTTGCATCAACTTAGGGCTAGCAAAAGTAACATGCTGAGTATTACCTTCTCTATTCTCTTGTCCCATCTTTTTCATGCTCGAAATTACCGTTTTCTCCTCATCTCTGTAATTGGTTCTGGATTTGGCGGTGGACTTCGACCGTGGAGTGGTGAATCTCTGGCTGGCGCTCGGAGTGTATAACAAGTTGTTCATCGCCGGAGAAGTACTGCTTCCGCTTCTGCTGCGGAGAAGACGATCAGGACCAGAAGAGTGCTGCTGTGACGTGGTGTGCATGGTGTGTGATTGGTGCCTCCGCGGGTATGTGTTTTCCATGATGCCCTAGTTTCTTAGCCGGAGGGAATCGGAGTAGTTGGGAAATGAAATGAACGAGCTTAGGTATATATATATAGTCGACGAGGGACGTTGATGACAGCACGTATTGAGCACCAGAAGACTGAAGATGATGATCGAGTACATGAGAGTCAGTATGTTCACCAAACCAATTTAGAAACATTTTCTTAATTTTTGTCAACCCTCGCACGAAGATTATAAAATGGATAGGAAATATGGACGGTTTGAATATTAATTTACAATACTCTGCTAAATAGACTATATTGCAAGTAATTGCACAATATATGACGGTATATTACATGCTCATGAACTAGTTGTTTTCCGAGAGGTTGGATATTATATTGAGGTTTATGGAGGTTATTAGTTGTTTTTAGCCATGGTATCTATTGCTATCGTTTCAGTAGACACGCACAAACACATTCATATCCCGACCCTCTTGTTCTTTGCTTCCAAATGAAAATAACGGCAACTGGTCTTGGTCATTTTTTCGCAATCAACTCCTGATACTTGATTTTTCCGTTACGTAACAAACAATTATTTTATTAAGAAAAACGATTTCTCTGTCATATATACTGATATACCTGTTTCATAATGAATGATAAACCCTTCAAGAAGATAAGAAAGGCAAAACGTACATCAGTAATCTGGGAATAAGAATTACAAATTTACAGTCATCTTTTTAGTTACCTTTGGTTGGAGTGAACAGATAAAATTAAAGGTCTTAAGGTATCAAACTTTACAAGAAAGCTAATTAATTAAGATGTTTTACAAATGGTTTAGTTTCAATTATTGTAAATCGTGTTAGGTAGAATGCTCATGTTTAGTAGATCATCGCATTTTTAGCCAGAAAGGCAGAAATATCCAATTAAGCAAGGCTTCTGTTTTTAAGTGTCGAACCTCGGCAAAGACACTTCCAATTTGATTGTGTTGCCTGCTTTTGTAATTTGCAGCTTCCGACCCATTACCCAAAAAGCACGATTACTAATTAATTAAGCAAAGGAACATGTATCGAAGTAGAAATCACTTAGGTTTGGGCCATTTTCTTTCTTGACCACTTGTTTCCTTGAAGACCTTGAATAGAAATGGCATCCATCATCTATGAACGTCTATTCTACGATTCATTTATAGTCCCCGTTCTAAAAAAAAAAAAAAAAAAGAGAAGAAGATGTTCAAGTTATAAAATGAATGAATGTGATCACATGAAGAATGAAGAAAACAATGTTATCACACGACATTTTCGATATCTGTTTTTTTTTCTTTAAAGTTTTAAAGAAAACATCAGTTTAAAAATGACTACGCAGAGGACATGTTGTTTATCATAGTTGATATGGAATGAAGACGAAGATTGAAAACAAAAACAGATTCGAAATCTTGATTGTCTTTATAATAAGACATGGCAAAATCAATCATAATCTATATGTTGCCAAATAACTTGGCAAGTCATTTCCCCGTAGTATGATTTGTTCCACACTTCTTCATAAATCATCCCTTATCTGACATGATAATGTTACTACTAAATGAGCAATTTTTTTTTGAATCAATGAGTAAATGGTACATGATAACATGATAATATTACTAGCTAAATGGTGTTTACTTGGGAAAATCTCTAAATTAATTATTTATCGTTGATCGGTTTGACTTAGACCCAGAATGTGAGAAAATGGAGGAGATGATGTGAGCTGGGAATTCTTCAATTTCTGGGAGGCATATACGATTTGGGAGTGATCACTAAACCAAGGTTATCACCAACAAAATCAAAAATCATATGAAAGCGTCTAAATTGCTAATAGATCGATGCATGCGTCCCGGGTTTTAATGTTGGGCATCCAATATTGGAAAACATTGATGACCAGGTTTAAAATTTAGGCCAAAATAATTATCTCCTTAAACTGAAAATCAAACAATCAAATCTGACCTTATCACGAGTGTTTAATTTGAAAGATTTTTTTCCTTTTCTTGGGTGTGAGAAAATAAAGAGTCCATTGTAGCATGAAACATACAGGTCATTACTACTTTTTTTTTTTTTTTTTTTTTTTTAAAACGCATGGTTTTTATGGGGAAGGTCTTGTGTGATGAAAATATAAATAACTCATGGTCCTCATATTAATTGTTTTTAGCCAAACTTACTTTTTATTGGCCAAAAATGTCACTCTTTGACTGGCTACAACTCATGCTTGACTCTATGCATGGCTAAGTGTAACACTTGCCTTGGAAAACCCAGAAGGCAGAAGCTAGAGATGATAAGAAGAAAGAAAGAGGAATAGAGTTGCAGCTAGCTAGGCTCTTGACTTCTTCATCACCAACTGTGACAACTACAAAGCTGCATGTTGTGACAGGTAGAACCTAAACTAAAACCCACACACCCCAAACAAAAACCAAATTTTCTTTTATGAGAAAAATGTGGAGAACAGTTAATAAATGTCAGCTAAAACAAACCCAACTGGGTCCTCATCCTTCTGCACACAAAGAACCAAAAACAAAAAGGGCTGCTTGTCCTTTCATCTAACCCTCAGCTCCTATCCAAAATCCCCAGTACTATGCAACAGAAACATCACACCACATACTCACATAGCAAAGAAAGAGCACTAAAGAAAATTCATCACTGTATAACATTATCAAATGGGGGAAAATTTCATGACTGTATATACAACAATCAAACTAAAGAGAAACCAATTTTGAGAATGAAAAATGTTGCTGCTACTGCTAGCTGATGATGACATTATGAGAAAAATTACTTGGTACCTGGTACCTCTCTAAAATTGAGATGCTAAAAACTAATCCGAAACCGTCGAAAACTCCAGCTCTTCTTCTGGTGCTGGGAGATTGAGATCAATCACCAAATTGTTGTCTCCATAGTTTGCAGAAGATACATTTGCAGAGGAGGAAGAGGCCCTAGCAGCAGTGTTGGTGTTGGTGTTACTAGTACTAGCAGCAGGGAATTTGTTGCTGCTGACATTGTTGTTGGTATTATAGTAACTAGTATTAGTATTATTATAATAGTGCACCTTCTTGTGCCCACCAAGTGCTTGGCCAGAATCAAACAGCTTGAAACAAAATGGACATTCAAACACCCTGGGAGGAGGATGCTCCACAACTCCAGAATGACCGTTATACCCTCGCACACCACCACTTCCTCCACCACCATTACCACCACCTCTGCCATTGTTTCCACCTCCTCCTACTTCTACAACCTCCTCCTCAGACTCCTCATCATCATCGGCGGCGTCCACGTCATCCTCTTCCTCTTCAAAGACTTGGTGGCGGATTCTCTTGTGGCTGGCGCGGTGGCCGCCGAGCGCTTGGTAGGATTGGAACGCTTTCTTGCAAGTGTCGCACTTGTACTTCCCACCTTGATAATTAGAAGAAGCACTCTTTGGAGTAGCCCTGGCGACGAAAACGACGTCGTCTTCTTCCTCTTCCTCTTCCTCTTCTTCATCTTCAGTTTCTTCTTCATCTTCTTCTTCTTCTTCTTCAACATGCGCTACTTGATCATTGTTGGTGACTTTCACTTTCCATGTGTCCCTTGACAGCATCATAAGAGACAGAGCACAATCTTCCGATGAGAAAGTATCGTTGGTAACGGAACTTACCTCTGGCGGCGGCACAACTCTCACAACCATCTTACGACGTCGTTTGGATCTTCTCCTTGTCGGCTTCTTTGACATCGACTCCGTGCTGTCGCTGTCCATCGACGACGGAGGAGCCGCAGCAGTAGTAACATCAACAACTTCCCGGTACTTCAGATACGAAGCCGGAACCGTCGCCGGAGCCGGAGGAGGAGACTGCACCATCATCATCTGCATGACGCTGCTGTTGATGTTTCGGATTCGGAGGATGTTGTTGTTATTGTTGTGGATATAATGACTCGAGGAGGATGAAAACTCCGGAGAGTGAGCGAGCCGCTGCGGCGGAGAAGGAGTCGCTGGCGGCGGAGGAGGAGGTGGGGGCTGTTTGGGAGGGATAGGAAGCTTGGCGAGATGAGATCTCATGTGTCCGCCCATGGCCTTGCCACCTTTGAATCGCTTGTTGCAGATCTTGCAGATGTGAGGCTTATCCATGACCTAGACCTAGATCCAAAGTCTGAAGTAAGATCTGGGTTTTTTTGATGAATAAGAGGAAGAACAAAGAGTGTCCTTTAGGAGTAGGTGACAAGCAAATCCTTACGCAAAAAGACCAAAAGAAGAACACTTAGAAGAGAAGGGTTGGAGTGTCCTTGTGAGGGTGTGGCCAAATGGGTGTGCATGAAATGGTCTTTATATATAGTGGCATAATATGAACCCACATTTAAAAACCATATCCACCTAATAAAGTAGTCATGGAATTTTCTGATTTAATATATTGGACTTTTCATGAGACATGAAATTTCTGAAAAAAGAGATAAATCTACCACAAAATCCACCTAATTCAATTCGATGCTAGAATTATCCAGATGTCAATCGAGGGGTGGAGAGGGCTGGCCATAATGAAATTTCATATTGGGGGTAGGGTGCACTTCCTAATGTGTGAGATTTAGTTGATTTAGTTTGAATGATGGTTTATGCATTTCTAATTGTGAATTCGAACGATTCGCGCTGACCGCGTTTAGGGTATTTGGGATGGTTTGTTCGTTGGTAGCAGTGTATCGTGATAGTTGTGATGTTCTCGTTGACTGCATACTAACACATCATTCGTCTCATTTAATTCGATATGCAAATAACATCAGCATTTATTGCTCGTTAAGGCGAATAGCTTAGTTTTGAATCATCTTCATACATTGTACTGTAACATAAAAAGTGTATTAACATTACAATAGATGCAATTGTTTTCGAACATACTAAGTGATGACTAGAAATGATAAAGTTCTTAGATCTTTTTGAGTTGGCATGGTGTGTGTACGATGTCATATGGCTACTCAAATTCGATTACGAAGATATATTGATGTTAACAACGCAAGTTATTGTTATATCGATGTGTGAAATTAGACCAAATGCGCGGAACACGAGTTATTTGCAACTGCCTAGGGTTTTTGGGTGATGCACATAATTAATTCATACATTTTCATTTGTGTACAAAATGAATCTACCCATTTACTAGTAACCATGAATTGTTGTTACAATTAAGATTGTCACACGGAATACTAGTATTAAGGTTACTTCGTCGTAGCTTGGTATAGACCTCCATGCCAGTGATCGAGAGGATCGAAACACTACGCAAGCAAGCAAGATGTCATCATTGTTTTCGTTTATGATGAACTCACATCCCAACAAGTTAGAGTTGGCGTGTAAATACTGCTGGTCCTTGTGAAAGTCATAATAATAAATTGTTTTATAGTCTATATGATAAAATAAAAATAAACAAAAAGATATACATCAAACTTTATAATTTGGTTATACAAGGCTATAAAATCCGATCTTCAATTTGTAGTTTCAGTAGCTGTAGGGATTTTGATGTGAACAGAAAATAAATCAGTGATTGGAGTCCAAACTGGACTTGATCACAGTGCACATTTGGCATAATCCTTTCACGCAGCTTTTAATGATGACGTGGCGTCATATGAGGTGTGCCAACAGTTTGGTACATCATGCACAACGATGCTCCATTGCTTATGTGTTAATATTTTTCAGAACATACTATAGTGGATGTCCATGTCTTTCCAAGTGATGTTGTCATTTTGTCACCCGTCAAAAACATGATAGTGCAAACTTCGAAGTTCTAAATTGAACGATTGTTGATCTATGAAAATGAATTATCACCAACATAAATATCTGTTATGTACTACGAGAACTTGTATTTGAATTGTATGGTTTGATTAGTGTTGGTTGATGCATGTTTGGTGAATCCGTTTGTTTGTGTATAACTGCATATAAACATGTATCAAAATGTCATGCGCTCAATCAAATGTACTTACTAGCTAGCATGTTGTGTTCTATATGAATTTATTTGATTTGCGGGATGAATGTAGATCAATTTCGAATCAGAAGAGAAAAGAAGGCAAACGGTTTGATGAACATCATGTCAATTGTATCATCCATGTCGTTTTTTTATGTTCTCAAAACTATCACATACAAAAAGAAACTAGTTTTATTCTCAATTACTTGATCGACAAATCAAATGAAGGTATATATAAAGGTAATTAATGTTTGTTAAAAACTTGACCAAAATCTCACGACACGAGCTGACGATATTTATATAGTTATACAATGTGGACTCATTAACAAGAGAGAAATTTACCGAAAAATTATTATTCAGAATGTTAGCGTATCATGAATCGAACTTATAACTTGTTACTTATAAAAGACGACTATATAACTACACCAAATGATACCTGACCAAATTTAGATCTCTCGAGTCTCTGAGGGTTGTGTGTTTTATTCTCATAAGAAAAATCATAAACCCTCCTCCTTAATTACCTCAAAAAACCAAAGGGTTTAATCTAAAAGAGAGAGAGAGGCCACTAGCAAACAAAAACGTCTAGTCCCAACTTCCCACGATACACACACTGCCTCTTCCCGCCAAACGTCTCCTCCTACAGTCCCACTCAACCTTTTTCCCCCAAATTTCACTCCCAATTTCGCTGCCTAGGGTTTTCTCACCACACCCAAAATTCTCATTTGTAAACCAAAACCGAACCAGAGCGAACCCTAGCTCCCAGACCCAGCCATGGCCGAGCCAATCGCCGGCCGCCGCAACAGTTCCAAAGCCGGAATCGTCCAGAAAATCCGGCTGGAGAATTTCATGTGCCACACTAGCTTGCAGATCGAGCTCGGCGATTGGGTCAATTTCATCACCGGTCAAAATGGAAGTAAGCAAAAGCCCTCCTTTCTCTATTGAATTGGGTATCTCAATTTTACATAAAGCTTGAAACTTTTTGACTATAATCACTGTTTGTTAAATTGGGTTATTGAAATTAGGGTTGATATCAACTTGATTATTACTGGGTTTGGTTTTTGTAGGTGGTAAAAGTGCAATACTGACGGCTCTGTGTGTTGCATTTGGGTCTCGAGCTAAGGAGACTCAGAGAGGGTCTACATTGAAGGATTTTATAAAGACTGGATGCAGGTAATGTTCACATTCTCTGTTTTCGGAAAGTGTTGTTATTAAAGTTTGTAAATTGTTAGGTGGTTTTATGTTTGGTGCTTCGTTGCAGTTACGCTGTTGTTCATGTCGAATTGAAGAACCAAGGGGAGGATGCTTTTAAGCATGATATTTATGGGGATGTCATAATCATTGAGCGGAAGATATCTTCTGGAAGTTCAAACGCCACGGTTTTGAAGGATCATCAAGGTTTACATTTCTTGCTTATATTATGGATTTTTTGTTTTATTTTTTACTTTCTCTAGAATACATGTACACTTTTGGAAACCTCACCACCACATTGAAGGTCAAACTGGTTTTCTGTATCTGGATTCGGGAGGGTGTGTTGGGTTGAGAATATATTAGGAAGCTGCTGTTTTTTTAAAGTTTTTTTTTTTTTTTATTTTTTTTTTAATTTAAAGGAGGTAGTCGTTGTTTCTGGTTTTGCATGGGTGATGCTTGATTCGTGTCTTTTTATGGCACTGATTGACTATGACAGTACTCTATGCTGTTATGTTTGCTATTATAGGAAAGAAAAATAAAAGAGACACACACACATATTGTAACTGGATGTGGTTTAATACACTGTATTGCTACTACATTGCTTCAGAAGACTTTGGTATTCATTTGATTTTTCTCTCCATACGAGGACTATGACAGGAAGAAAGGTTGCTAGCCGGAAAGAGGATCTCCGGGAGCTTATTGAGCATTTTAGTGTGAGTTTTTCTCCTATCACTCACTGACCCGGCTTTGTACTAGCTGTTTGCTCATGTATATGGTGCCTATTAGTTTCTTAATCCCACATGATCTTAATAAGTTTTGAGGGCCAATCTGTTACTTTGAACTAGCTTGAAAGATTGAAATTGTTTAAACAAACTATTAGATCTTCTGAAATTTAGGCTCAATGTATGTTCATGGTTCTGTTTTTGATCTATGCAGATTGATGTTGAGAATCCTTGTGTAATAATGGGTCAAGACAGAAGCAGAGAGTTTTTGCATTCTGGAAATGACAAAGATAAATTTAAGGTGATGTTATCTTTAACATATTTCTCTAAGCACAGTTCAATTGATATGCTGTACTGACACTTGATTGCTCAGTTCTTTTACAAGGCCACACTTCTGCAGCAAGTTGAAGAGCTCCTGCAAGACATCGAGAAGCAGTTGGAGAAGGCAAATGTTGTTGTTGATCACTTAGAGGGCTCCATAAGACCCATAGAAAGGGAACTTCATGAATTACAGGAAAAGATTAGAAACTTGGAACACGTTGAAGAAATATCCCAACAAGCAAAGCAGCTAAAAAAGAAGCTTGCTTGGTCATGGGTATACGATGTAGACAGGCAACTCCAGCAAAAGAATGTGCATATTGGAAAGCTGAAAGATCGTATACCTCTTTGTCAAGCTAAAATTGATCAGTTTAGAGTGAGTATTAGTTCTTGGCTTTTAAATTTCAGTATGAATTTGGCTTGCCGGTTTATAGATATCTTTCTGAATATTCTTCGTAAAATGCTTTTAGGTAGACACATAGCTAGAAATCTATATTGGCTACAGGTTATTTTTGTATCTCATGTTAAGCTTCTCCTTGGATATTATGCATTTGAACAAGTTACTAATCTGTCTAAATCCCTGCAACTATGAGTTTCCAAGTTCCCGCCATCATCTCATTTGGATATGCCTATTACAATTCTTCTCTGACATTGTACAAAGTATTACCTCGTGACTTAAAATGGTAAATACAGGATTTCCCAAAATCTCCTCTGTTTCTCTTCTATATGGTTGACAAAATTGATTAGACTCTATTTTTCTATTAGATTCCCAATTAGAAATGAACTGCTTTTGTGAGTGTTTTGCAGACATGCATTTTCCATTACTATAGCTTATTTGATTTTGGTAATTCAAATGAAATCTTTGGGCAATTCCAATGGATATTCTGGATTCTTATAGCTCATTTAAATGGACTTAAAGGAAATACACAACAAAAGAATTTGGTGAAGAGACTTTGTTGCTAATTAAATTGTTTCATCTATTTTACAGGATGAAGTGGAGAAACTTAACCAATGCTATACCTTGAAGAGATCCGAGATTGCAAGCATGGTGGAAAAGACTTCGGAAGTTAGGAGAATGAAGGAGGAATTGAAACAGACGCTAGCATTGGTATGTCGAAAGTTTTGTTATAAAATTGACATATTATGTTTGTCAGACTAGTTCTGCTAGGTTAAAGCCTTATAGGAACCTTATGTGGTGTCTTAACTCTTTAGAAGCTTTCAGAAATAAAGAACTCCCCACCCCCTGCATTTTCCTATTTTTGTGCAGTGTTAGAAATTTGTTGAGCTTTATTCAATGGAGAGCTAATTGTAAAATGACTTGTCAGAAGCGTAACTTTACCCAGAATAAAATGGTACCATCAGCTTCATTGAAAAGTAATTTTTCCCGCTGGCCACTGTTTGACTTGGTCTTCAGAGACTTTTCAATCAATTGCTGGCCAGTTTCTGATAACTCTTGATGGAAAATTACTGTCTCCAGTCAATTATAAGTCACATGTATATACAGCTTTGGTTAATCAAAATTACTAAGGGATGTTTTCTTCGACCCTAATATTACATGAAAAACAGATAAACATACGTGAAAAACATGTTTTATGCTGAAAATGCTTGTCACTAGTAATCTATTTAAGTAGACATTGCTGTAGTGATAATGTGATTTATAACTGCCTTTTGATTTATTATGAAATGACAAACTTTAGTATCTGTTACCATGCTGTAGATGCTTGTCTTTTTGAGTAATCTTTATCCGTGTAATTCCTGTTTCTTTTCTATTGTGTTTGATCTATCGTTCTTCTTATGGCTCATGCCTGTATTATTATGTTCTTTCAAGTTTTTTAATGTACTTTTGGATCCTATATTCTCTACTCAGGCTACAAAAGATAAGCTTAAGCTAGAAGAAGAATATGGCCGCAGAACTAACTACATCCAGAAATTGACAAACACTGCTAGGTCTCTTCAGCAACAGATTCAGGATGCCGAGGATCAGCATGCCAGAAGTACACAGGTTTGGTCTGTTTGCTATATAGGAGCAGCAACTGTGCGAGCCCATATCACTGGCTGTATGTTAAATTTTGAATATCATATGAGCCAATATAAATGCAATCAAATTTAACATAATTACAAATTCATGTGTTTGATTTGGACTAAAGTTAGAGTGGCATGGTGAGTAATTGTTGTGGAAATGGGAAAATGGCCTGGGGTTCAAAGATATGGTGATTAATTATAGGAGATATCGTGATAGTGCAAACAAAGATTCCAGAAATATGGTAGTCAGTGCAATTTGGGTTATACTCTAAAAGTCATTATTCCATCATCAATTCAAGCTCTTGGGGTACTAAAGAAAAATAATATAACTATGAACTCATGAATTAAGTTTTCAAGATCAGAAATAAGCAATTTGTGACAGATTGCCTTAAATTACTCGTACTTTGGTGGTGGTTGAAGTCCAGGACTCACCCTGATAATCAAATCGAATATAAGGTAATTCTGTTTAAACCCAAAGATTGATATTCATACCCAAGTTTTAATGACATTATGGCAATTTTGTCCATCTTTAATTGCGTTTTGACATTGTTACCAATTTGATTGATAACATAAACTGCCATGCAGACTACTTATTTAAAACGAAAGGAACAAAAATAAGAGTGGCAATAATGCATAGGATACTGTTTCATAGCTTTTACACTGCTAATTTTACTTCCAGGCGGAAGAATCTGCAATGGAGGAAAAGCTGAAAGAACTACAAAATGAGATTGCTACTGTTGAATCAATGCTTACAAGGTTGAAATCACTAATTTCATCAATTATGTTTTGCTTTCCTGTAAGTCAGTGGCTTCAAGATTTAACTTAATGGCAGTTGCATCTTATGATATTTCAGGTTGAAGGAAGAAGATAGTGTCTTATCAGAAAGTGTACGCAAGACAAGTAGTACAATTGGTGAATTAAGTCAAACGGTACGGAATGTTTTACTTCACTAAGTAACTTCAAATTGTTTGGCACAAGTTGTTACGGTTAGATCTACCTTTAGATGACATGACTTAAAAAAATCATGTTTGCTTCATTTTGTCATGAGAGATATATGCCATGTGTTTTGGGAGAAAGTTGGGAATAAGTTAAGGGTTTAAGGTTTAAATACAATAATTTTCTAATAAATATGTGAGATTTGTATAAGCACAAAATTTGTGGTGAACTTGTGATTCTCCATAATATGTTTTATCTGATTTAGTAGCTGCCCCACTCTTGAAGTTGTTCATAAGTTCATACTGATCTTGTAGATTCAAAGAAAAGAGAAGGAGTGTCTAGACATCTCAAATCACATCCGTAAGCTTGAGAGAAATCATGCTAACAAGGTGAGAACTCTCTATCTTGTTGTCCTTGATGCATGGGAAAACTGCAGAGCCTTTCCTTTGTGGGCATATGCAAATGCAATGAAAGAAATTTTTACTCACATCTTCTGAAATGCATATGCATATACAATTGATCTCATGCCAACGTCTTACTAGAAAAATCTATAATGCTCTGAGGAAACTGTTTTGTTTAAACAGGTCACAGCTTTTGGTGGAGATAAAGTGATAAGCCTTTTACGTACAATTGAGAGGTATCATAAGAGATTCAAATGCCCTCCAATTGGTCCTATCGGTGCTCATTTGGTGAGTGTGGGATATCTGCAACTTTTACAAGTTTACTGTCCTTCTATTCATAATGTCATTTTTTGGTTCCTATGTTAAACTGTTACAGAACTAATACTTTTGATATTTGTTCTGTCATAAAGGAGAGTTCTTTCCAATTCACTTTTTAATGTAGATGAGAACGTGCTAAAAGCTAGACTTTTATGTAATAAATATTTTCTGCAGACTTTGAATGATGGAGATGTATGGGCAACAACAATTGAAATTGCTATAGGCAGGTTGCTCAATGCTTTCATTGTAACAGATCATAAGGACTCTCAACTTCTCAGAACATGTGCAAGGGAAGCCAACTACAACCACCTTCAGATTATCATATATGACTTTTCATTACCAAGGTAGAGATTTAATTCTGTCTCATTCACTGCATGTTGATTGTTTCTATGATTTTGATTCCCTCTTGCTTCCTGGTGTAGGTTGAATATTCCACCTCACATGCTTCCACAAACAGAGCACCCAACTACTCTTTCTCTTCTCCATTCTGAAAATCATACCGTGTTAAATGTCCTGGTAGATTTGGTAAGCTCACTTTTTCTTCTGCTCATTTACATGATTTATCATTTGATATTGTTGATCTTCCTAACTTCACATGATTAGTCAACCATTCTTTCATTTCCAGGGAAGTGTTGAAAGGCAAGTCCTTGTTGAAAATTATGAGGAGGGAAAGGAAGTTGCTTTTGACCACAGAATTCCCAATCTGAAGGAAGTCTTCACAAAAGACTTGAAGAAGATGTAAGCAACAGATGTTTATCCTGTTTGTTTATACTTTTACTTTGCTTCTAATTGTCCTAACCTACTCACCACAATTTCTTACCTTCTACTTTAATCTTCAAGGCATGTAAAAAATAATTGACTTGGACAAGGAATTATTACTTTTGTGTTCAGCGTGTTACCAATTTCATCCGGTTCCGCAATCTCTCAATGAGTGTTCACTTTTGTCTTGTCTTTAGGTTTTCGCGTAATGGTGTCCAGACTACTCTTCCTCTCAATAGGCAAGACCGACCTGCTCGTCTCTGTGCTAATTATGACGTTGAAATCAATAATTGTATTAGAGAAGCATCAGGTGCACAAGAAGAAGCTCAGCGGTGCAGGAGGAGAAAAAGGGATGAAGAAGACAAACTTCGGGATCTTAACGAGGAACTCCAGAGTGTGAAGGTAATAAATGTTTTTTTTTCTTCTTCATTACATGTTTATGCTTTTCAAACGCATACTTGTCCACTTATGTCTGCAGGGGATAATGCCTTATTATAACTTGGCACCATATCATCACTACCATCTGGAAGCAAGTTAGTCTATATAAAAATTTGTCCCCACATTATCCAGGGTGGGGAGTGGGTAGTGGGAATTTTTGGCTGAGCTAGGTGGGTGGGGTGGGCTATTGGCTGTTTGGGGTCTGTCTTAACTTGTAAATGTTTTTAGCCGACGATTCAGGCTGGACATATTAAGTTGTGTCGTGTTGCATCTTTGATGAAACAATTTCTGGTTCTGAGGTACTCTGCATTTCATAATAATGGAAAAATCGTGTTCTGAAAGGTTATTTTATTGAAAAAAATATTAGACCTAATTTTGACAATAAGGTATTTTTCCAGACATAGTCATGGTAACCACATCCCATATGGGCATAACAGTATCACCTTTTCTTATTTAATTTTTCTTATAGCATGTCACAAGAAAACTGTATTTGTAGTACAAAACTATATAGCATTATAGATGGAGCATAATAGGTGCCAAAAGGTGAGTCAGTGCATAGAAGTTGGGCCAAATGAAATTATCTTCTTCATCTTGTTGCTTTCTGTTAGTGACAGGCTAAAGCCGCTAAGGTAGGTAACAACTCCGCATAACTTAAATTGGTTTAATTGGATTTGCCTGCACGGAGTTTTTTTATTTTTTATTTTTTGTCCTGGTCAGTATTTCATCTGTGCTGTCATGTTCATCACCTGTTACTTCTTTCGCTTTTTTTTTTGGGTAGAGGAGGCGCATGAATGCTGAGCATGATTTGGCGTCTAAGAAACTAGCTATTCAAGACAGTGTATATGATGCGGAAGCCAATACATCACTTGTATCAACTGTAGATGAGCTTCATAGAGACGTTTCAGTATGTTTCTTAATACTTAATGCTATGTTTCTCTTTATTACATATATTTCTTGTGATGAAGTTTTCCTATTATGGTTGATCATCAGAAAGTCCAAGAGGAGATTCAAGAGAAGGAAATGTTGCTTGGAAACTTTCGAGTCAGAATTAATGAAGCTGAGGCGAAGACCAGTGATCTTAAAGTAACATTTGATAATCTAACTGGTATGATAATCGTGTTCACTTTTTAAGTAAATGGTTTCTTAGTATATCTTCCCATCTTACTTGCTCTTTGTGTCCGATAAACAAGTAGAGTCAGCAAGAGGAGACATTGAGGCCATTGAGAAGGCAGAGAGAGATTTGATGGAGATAGACATAAATCTAGCTTCTGCAGAAGCGGTCTGGTCCACTTTCCCCAAACTTACACATGCAAACACATGTTCTTACTGCTTTCCTGTATCTCTTATTCTGGTGTTGAATAACTAAAAATTGAATGTTTATCTCAGGAGAAGCTTCGTTTTGAAAGTGCAATGAAGACCAAGATCCTTCCTGCAATTAATGAAGCTGAAAAACAATATAAAGAGCTTGAGCATCAGCGAGAGGTATAATTTGCATCATATTATTGACATGTGCATTTTTTCAACGAGTTCATCAAGAAGGTTCCATGGAGATAAAAATTTGATGTGGAATATGTATTTCAAACTCTTTTGTCTTTAAAATGTGGGCACATTAGAAAGTTTCCCTAACAATAGATTTGTTTGTAAAAACTGTGCCTCTTTTATTTAAAAACAAGTTCTTAGATTAGTTCCCAAGTATCTTGTTTTCTTGTATTGAGTACGTTCAAAATTAGTAAGCACAAAAGTTTCACCTTTGCCATACTGCTTGAATTTTCTGACTTCTTATCTCTGGACATTGACTATTTGCTTCTGCAATTTTGTTTACGTTTGTAAATTTCAAGGCACCTATTTGCAAGGAAATTATGTTTAATTGCTGATGTTACTGCAGTTTCTTTTATGGTGGATGTTTAAGCCAAGTTCCTGAGTTCTTGAGAATTTGGCATACTTTTATATGAAAGATTAAGTATCAAGTAGTTGCTCAAGTCATATACTGTCCAAGACTGCAGGAAAACTGTAGAAAAGCTTCAATCCTTTGTCCTGAAAGTGAAATTATAGCGTTGGGTGACTGGGATGGTAGCACTCCAGAACAACTCAGTACTCAATTAACCAGGCTGAATCAGAAACTTCAACGAGAGAGTGAGAGGTATTTACTTGTTGACCTTGTTATTGCATTTGTTGGAAACAACCAATCTCCATTATATATATATATATAATATTATAAGTTTTATGTGTTGCAGATGCACTGAATCCATTGATGAGCTTCGGATGTCATATGAGAGTAAAGAACGTAAGATTTTAAGAAAACAGAAAATATACAGAGCTTTCCGGGAAAAGTTGAATGTAAGTCCCATAATATGTAAAACTTTTTTGGTGCTTTAACTGGCATTGTTTAAAGGTGGCAGATCAAACTTGTTATGCAATCAAACTGGTTTATTATTTGAAAACATAGTAGAAAACCTTTCTTTCTTTTTTGAACATCTGGGCTGTGCAAAGGGTTTCTTTGTATTAGATATGCTCACTAATATCCAACTTCCAATTTTGATTACTTAACTTTTTCTTGAGCCCTTTCTCCAAATTTATAATCTTATTAGCTGCAAAGTATCTCATGGATGATCTTTTATCATTGTATTACAGGCTTGCCAGAAAGCCCTAAATATGCGAAGTGAAAAGTTTGAGAGAAATAAAACTTTACTAAAGCGCCAGATGACGTGGCTGTATGTTCTCCATTCACAAATAGTACTTGTTTCCCACTCCTTATGCTTCTGTCCATATTACTTGTTTCACATCAGAGTACCTTTCTACTTTTAATCTGTTCATGATCAATATTGCCATTAGATTTAATTCTCATCTGGGAAGGAAAGGGTTCAGTGGAAAGATTAAGGTTAGCTATGAGGAGAGAACCCTTTCAATTGAGGTAAGCAAATTGACTCCTTTTGTAGTTCTGTATTACTTATTCATGCATACCTGAGGAGGTCCCAAATTTTGTATACTTTTGCTCTTTGATTCCTGGACAGCTAGGCTTTTGTTTTGTTCATCCTCTTGGTTCTTTTCATGACATGCACTTTCTTTTTGTAGGTAAAGATGCCCCAGGATGCATCAAGCAGCACTGTTCGCGACACCAGAGGGCTTTCAGGTTTGTTCTTAAATATTTTCTGACCAATTTTACATTTATTTCTGTCATTTTTCTCATTGCTTTCCTTGTTTGCATTTGTTGATCACTATTTAGTTAATTAGTCATGCTTTCACTTGAGAGAAATATGACTTTACTCGATCTTATTCAGGATTTATTTTTCTTTCTTATTTTGTTTATTTACATTTTAAAATACTTGTACTTTATGTACAAAAATCTTAACCGGCTTTTCCTCAGAATGTAGTTAACAAAAAAAGGACAAAATGAACGGTTAATTATACTAATTTTTTTATTCAGGTGGGGAACGCTCCTTTTCAACATTGTGCTTTGCGCTGGCTCTTCATGATATGACTGAAGCCCCATTTAGAGCTATGGATGAGTTTGATGTATTTATGGTATGGGCTTAAGCACTCTTTTTGCCAGGATTTATTGTATTCATACTAGTCTATGTTGTGTTTATAAGTGGAAAAGAGTAGTTAATATTAACAACTTTTGCAAATTGTATTGGATCCTCAGGATGCCGTAAGTCGGAAAATCAGCCTTGATACTCTTGTCGATTTTGCATTAGCACAAGGATCCCAATGGGTACTCATCACCCCTCATGATATCAGGTGACTGGAAATCATTTGTTCTCTTTTTCTAATATATGACGTCACTTTGAATGATTTTGCCTCTGCTACTTGAAGTATCTGAAATATATGGAGCTAGTATCAGCGGTCATATATACACTGCTTCGTATGATGTCCTTTTGAAAGAAATGAATGCAATCTCCATTTCTCCCCTTGATTAGTATGGGCTTTGTTTGATTATCTGTTTTCTACTTGTGTGGCAATAGAAAGCAAACACAATAGTAAAGAGCTATATAGTTGATCGCTTGTCTGAACCAACTCAAAATTTTGTGCTTTTGTAGTATGGTGAAGAATGGGGATCGGATAAAGAAGCAGCAAATGGCGGCTCCTCGTTCTTGATTTGTCATCCATGATACCATCGTACTGTTTATTCAATGCAAATTCCTGGTAATGCTTTCGATTAGGGTGTAAATTTATCCTTGTTTAGTATGATGGTTGTAAGGAAAATTCATGGCTTCTTTTTGGAATTAATGAGCCTTGGTTGCATGTATCATAGTAAGCTACAAGTTTTGATATATATATAGTTATGAAGATGTAATAACTTCATATTTGGGTAGCAATATTTGCTTCTCAAAGGCCGGCTAAGAAGAGTGGGGATCCTCTCATTTTTCTGCGTGAGTACACGTACTTCCTTACATATCTATTTCCAACACAAATTTTCTTAGATCCCAACAAATAACATGTATGAACTGACAAACGACTAGTCTTGAATAAATTCATTTTTTTAGTGCCAAATCCTTTAAATAAATTTGGTTACATTATTGCCAGTAGAATGAACTAAAAAAAAAAAGAATTTTTTGCACTAACGGTATCTAGACAGTTGGGTGACTGACAATATCAAAATAGTATTCAGATTTAAATTTTTGTATCTGTGTAATACCTGCCATCTGGGATGCACACTGAGTCAAAAATCGAGGGTAAAACAGACTTTTCGCTCTATCAAATCTTAAAATAAAATACATGCCAAAATATACATTCTCAAAACGAAAAATGAAAAAAGTAAACAAAAATCTTTATCCCTATAAAATCTGACCATTAAGTTCAAAGAAACATGGATCAGATTCATCATTCCGAATTTGGATTTGGGTTGTTCAGAAATATATCGAAGCTAATTCTTAGTTTTTTTTTTTTTATTTTTTCTGAAGGGATACCGGATACCCACTTAATCAAAGCTAATTCTGATTTGATTTAGATTTGAATACCCACTGAACTAACTTGTAATCTCTCTCTTCACGAACTCCATCTTCAAATCCAGCAAAAAACCAACAAGACAAAAAAAAATCCCAGCAGTTGTTCATGTTTTGAACCCATTTTTGTTCATCTTTTTAAACCCAGCAAATCGTCAGTGTGCCATCTTTCTCTCTTTACAGTTCCCATCAACTAATACGAACTTGGAAAACAACAAAGAAGAAGAAACTTTGATCGAGAGTACAAATTCGAACAACAAAAATAAGTAAATTTGATCAAGATCTGCTATAAATCCATTTCAGGCTGATGCTACATCAGCAGAAAGTAACCCATTTGAACGAAAACCATTTGAGATAATAGAGATTCGCGATGGAATTGAGCTTCAATCTGGAAGAAACCCAAACCATTCAGCCATCAATCTGAAATTAACCAACACTCAA
>NC_020497.1:19759393-19802232 GCF_000184155.1 Fragaria vesca subsp. vesca
TCTAGTCGTTGAAAAGGTATATCTTGTTCCCATTGCCCTATGGTGCTGTCCCCTCCACTACCCTTGTAAACAAATTTTGAATTATAAACGGCTATATAACGGTCTTCTGGATGGGACATCCATTATGGTAAATACCCTTTTCACCTAATGTGAAAATTTCTAAACATTCAACGTCTTCATTACCCTGATGGTCCGTAACTCTGTATTACAGTATTAGATTGAGATTTAAGATGTTTGAATTCTTTAATCATGTGTAGTCAAATAATTAGTTTACTCGCAATAAATTTCCTCATGTTTGAATCCTTTAAGAGGTGAATACAGAATACATCATGGGGTAGAGAAAAATGTGAGTTATTGCGATTAAACTAATCATGAGGAAATTTAGCTATGTTAATCAATCAAATAGTATGAACCACAGAAAAATTTAAGGGATTCTCGAGATCATATAACAATTTCTCTAATTTGGTATGAGGTTGTTCTATGTGGCAATCTTATCCAATACATTTGCGACCACAATACATTGAATATCTTCATTTTCTGTTGAATGCTTGTCATTTTGTATCACTCACGTAATCATTCATTAACTGCGAGTGATTTATACATCGTCTACAAACCTTAATACTTCTTTAATGGTTCATTTCAACGTTAATAGAAGTGTAAACTCAATTCACACAATCCGGGCGAAATTTATCTAACTTTATAGTAAAGGATAAAACCCAAAACTCAAGACTTGTTGGAACAATCGTTTTCTTCTTATGGTAAAAAGTTAAAAGCTTGAAAAAGGAAACCACAATGCAGTGTGTATAAATACACTAATTTCTCACAGTGTCCACATTATAAAGCAAACACCCCAAAGTAAAAACAAAAAAGCCGCCCAGAAAATGAGTTCAAAACAAAACCGTTCAGATTCTCCAGAAGGAAACCCTTGATCAATTTATAGTCCCACAATCTCCCAATTGATTTTCCAAAGCCCAAAACTTCTCTCTCGGAAAATGTGAAGAAGATGCAGAAAGAAAACAACCCAAGAAGAAGAATGTTCAAGATGAGATTCAGAAGATCAGAATCGGAAAAGGCAGAGGAGGATAAGGAGCACGAAACGACGGCGTTTAAGCCCGACCCGAGAAGCCCACTACGGCCGTTGAAGCTGAACCGGAGGTCGGCGAGCTGGTCGGACACGTGGCTCAAGAACACGACTTCGCTCAAGAATGTGGTCATGGCGATGCATCTGGGCTCGCCCAGAGAGTCCAGATTGAAGCCGCCGCAGAAATCCCTAGTCCCCGAATTGGGAAATTCCGACCAGACGGCGCAATTGTCCGATCAGATTCTGCTAAAGATTCTGGGGAAGTTGCCGGAGATGGATCGGAAGCCGAGCTCGATGGTCTGCAAGCGGTGGCTGAGCCTCCAGGGGAGGCTGGTGAGGTCGGCCAAGGTTAAAGACTGGAGCTTTGTCGAGTCGGGTCGGGTTATTTCACGGTTTCCGAATCTGACCCAGGTTGATTTGGTACCTGGGTCATTGATTTCTGACCGGAACTCCGGGATTCTGTTGAATAATTGTGCTTTTTCAGTGCCGGTGGCTTGTTCCGGTCACCGGGTTTTTGAGGTTGACTGTGATTTGGTTCCTGGTGAGGTTGTGGATAGAGGGCTTAGTGAGTTGGGGAGTGGGTGTCCTAATTTGAAGAAGCTAGTTGTGATTGGGGCTAGTGAGTTGGGGTTGCTTAGTGTAGCAGAGGAGTGTCCAACTTTGCAGGAGTTGGAGTTGCATAAGTGTACTGACAATTTGCTGAGAGGGATTGCAGCTTGTGAGAATTTGCAGGTGTTGAAGTTGGTGGCAAATGTGGAGGGTCTTTATGGCTCTGTGGTTTCGGATATCGGGTTGACGATTTTGGCTCAAGGGTGTACAAGGCTGGTGAAGCTTGAGCTGAGTGGGTGTGAGGGGAGCTTTGATGGGATCAAGGCAATTGGGCAGTGTTGCCAGATGTTGGAGGAGTTGAGTTTCTGTGATCATAGAATGGATGGGGGGTGGTTGGCTGCGCTTTCGTATTGCGAGAATTTGAAGACTTTGAGGTTTCAGTCTTGTAAGAGGATTGAGGTTGTTCCTGGGCCGGATGAGTATTTGGGTGCTTGTCCTGCTTTGGAGAACTTGCATTTGTACAAGTGTCAATTGAGGGATAAGGGGAGTGTGAGAGCTTTGTTCATGGTGTGTGCAGCTGCTAAGGAGATTGTGTTTCAGGACTGTTGGGGATTGGACAATGATATGTTCAGGTTGGCAAGTATTTGCAGGTAGATGGTTGCTTTTGATATGTTTTTATCTTTGGTTATGCTTGCGTTTGATATTGGCATGTTAAAATTCTAAAGATAAATCAGGTAGTGTGAATGAAAGTTTGAATCTTCTTAAAATCTTGGACTTTATTAGTAGATCTGCCGAATAGTATGATTATAATCAACTGTATCAAGTTAGATAGTTCAAATGATTTTTCAGTAACTGATAGTGGTTCTTTTGGTAATGCTCTAAAGCAAGTCAAGAAGGCAAAACACTCATTGTTTAGATATTGTCCTTTGAATCAGCATTTTGCTTTGCCTTGTTTAATCTTGTTGACTTTAGGAACTCCAGTTAGTAATATGATCTCTTACTTTGGTATGTTAATGTATCTTTTGTAGGAGGGTGACATTCCTATCTCTAGAGGGATGCTCACTTCTAACAACGGAAGGTCTGGAGTCTGTGATTCTCTCCTGGAAGGAGCTTGAAGTTCTTCGAGTAGTATCATGTAAGAATATAAAGGACAAGGACATATCTCCTACACTCTCAATCCTATTCTCTACTCTCAAAGATATGAAATGGAGACCTGACACCAAATCTCTTCTTCCGTCAAGCATTATCGGAACCAGTCTTGGAAAGAAAGGCAGTAGATTTTTCAGGAAAAATAGAGACTTGAAGTTTCTGTTCGATGCTCCTTGATCTTATACATGGATGATTCGTGTCAAATCTTCTTTTGAAGACTATCAGCATACCACAGCTGCTGTACTGATTTTATAGTCCGTTTGGACCAACACAGTTGCCTTTCCCATTAAGGGAATTGTTTCTCGGGCAACTTGCCAATTTGCCATGATTCTAAGTTCTGTAATCTTATTCTTACTTTGATCTAGTCTAGTGCTCTGAAAGATGCTGCACTTAAATGTTGTGCGTGAAGTCATGAACTATCAACAACTCAACAGATTTGCAGTAATACGTAATCCATGAGTGCGCTCTTCCATATAACCCCATATTCAAAGAGTAGAAGAACCCCAAATTTGATCAAGGAGTTTCAATGGTAAATAATTAAAATGGTAACTCTTTAATATTTTGAACCGGTCTATTAAACTCGTAAGTCGTAATATTTCCAAAAAATGTGAGCTACAGTAAGAACCTTTTATGCAGGAGATTATAATTCTATAGGGAATCACACGTACGTGAGGACTCATGAACGTATACGCCATGAAAGCCAAGATGTCGAGGATCATGTTAAATTTACTCACATGATATCAGTTTCAGCAGGAAGGAAATGCAGGACATGATATGATATTATTATGGGTCGTAAAATAAAGCACGGTTCCTCCAAATACGACTTTGTCAAGGTTTGGTTTCTTCAACATTCTCTTCCTTCTGTGTTTTGTTGTTTGATTCAATCCCCAAAGAGCCATATTCCAAAACCGTAATTGTATTGTTCTGTAGGTGAAGGTGTGGCTGGGTGAACATGCCGAGCACTACTACGTGTTTTCCAGGTTTTTACTCAGCCAGAATTTAACTGTTACCAAGGTAATAATCATCTTTCATATTCTTTTGAAATGCATACAATGTCAGTTCGAATGTTTTGCTAACTAGGCAATGGATTTTTTCAGATTCCAAACCATATATCTATCAAAATCGCTCTTGATCTCAAGAAGCTACTCGTAGACAATAGCCTTCTAGATGTGTATGTTCCCTCCTCGACCATGTTCCTTTTTCCCTCTTTTGGTTAGATTTTAATAGATGAAACCATCTTACTTGGTTGTGTTAATTGTGTACGTTTTGTTGCAGCTCGCAATTGGATTTGGAAGATAACCTGTTTAAGGTAATGTGATGATGAATTTGTACAATGTCAAATTTCCAAATTTAAAGTGGTGCACTTGGTTTACATCTGGATGTGTTGATTACATATGATCATCTCTGTGTGCAGATTATGGAGCAAAGGGGTTATGCGGAAGATTATGTAAAGCGTTACCGGATGATGACCAGGTGAAAAACTCTAGATAGTACTTTTAGGAATGAATGATGGTAAGTTTTTCAGCATTACATGGTTGTTAATTGGTATATCTTTTCTGTCAGATTTCACCATCAGAGAGTGCCATTAGTTATTATTGTGTGTGGAACTTCCTGTGTTGGAAAGTCCACCATTGCTGCCCAAATTTCACAAAGGTTCAATTTGCCTAATGTCATGCAGGTTCTTCTTTTCTATCTGCTATAACATGTACCTATTCTGTTTGATATTATTGTATGTCTTTTCTATCAGATGCCTTTGTGTTTTACTGATGTTAATGATTCTTGCAGACAGATGTGGTGTACGAATTGCTGCGCACATCAACAGAGTATGTGCCATCTTGTTTATCTCCTTGATTCTACATTTCAACAAGTTTGTATGTTAAACTAGTTCTCAACTAAAGTTAAGTTTCCTTTTTGTTCTGATAAGCAATATCTCCTCTTATCCGATTCAGTGCACCGTTGGCCTCTACTCCAATATGGGCACGAAACTTCAGCTCTTCGGAAGAGTTGATTACTGAATTTTGTAGAGAATGCCGGGTTGTTCGAAAAGGTATTCACTTCATTAGTACCCTGCAATATTTGCTAATGGATTGATTTATATTTTACATAATCTGTTGTGCAACGCATGTTTCAAATTCCAGGTTTGGCTGGTGATTTGAAGAAAGCACTGAAAGATGGAAAACCAATAATAATAGAGGTACTTAAACACTTCATGTGAAATTTCTGGAGGAAAAAGTTACATTATAACTTATGTATTTGGATGATTTCAGGGGATGCATTTGGATCCAAACATATTTTTAATGTATGAAGAAAAAACCAACTCACCGGATCTCAACACTAGTACCAATCAGCATGTCAGCTCAGAAAAAGGGAAAGCACCGGCAAGTGTTTCTGAGAACACAGGTGAACTTGCTCAGTAAGCTTTTTTATGTTTTTTCTTCTTCTAATAAACCTGCTTCCATTTCATTCATAAATGTTTGGTGGTGCAGGTGAAACTGTCAAGGGTCCTGACCCAATAGTTATACCTCTGGTTTTGAATATGGCTGAATTTGATCACCAGGCATTGCTAGAGGAGTGGATCTCATCTTGCATATGTAGTGATAGATGGCAAGTTCAGGTATTAGAAATCTTCGATTACTTTTGTTTGTTACGAAAGAAGTTACTTATGAATCTTAGTAGTTCAACCTCGGCTTCCTTATCCTCTTCATCTAACTCTTCAGTACTTTCTACTCTCTATGGTATTTCCATCTCTGTCTAGGACACAGATAAGCTGATAAGCAATGTTAAGACAATTCAGGAGTATCTTCACTCATTTGATTCAAAGGTATGTATTCTGTCTGCGCTCTCCTGTTACTTTACGATTTGCTTTATCTTTGAATTGATGATTGATGATGGTGATCAATGGTTATCTTATTATGTCAATCCTATACTATCAGGGATTGACAGTTCTCAACCTATCAGCAGCGACATTCGCTCAAAAACTAGATTGGCTGCATGGATATCTTCTTGAGGTACTTCTACTTAAACTTAGAAAATTTGACTGTTAATGTTAACAATTGATTGGCAAGTTCCAACTCCCAAGCAATGCCTACATAAGCAAAAACATCCAGGAAATTTAATGGCCAGTTTGACTGGAAAATTAGATAGCTACATACCAGCTCAATTTAATATGATCTGATCCTACCTTCTGTTCTTAGTTACTTGTCTTAATGAAGCACATATGTTATGTTGCATCTCTTCCCTGATAACTAAAGCGATTTTGACGTTCCAGCGCATTGAGCAAGGCATGCAATCAGCGTCAAGCGAAAAAGGCCAGCTTGTCTAGAATGAGACTTTGCGTTCAGGTGCTAGCTACACTGAGACAGGACTGGAATGCTGTGGAAGAGGTGAGGCCGGTCAATTCATCATCAACTTTACAGTCGACTCATTAGTACTTGCTTTCATGTTTTTATGGTAATTTTCTTTTTCTGTTTCCTGTTATGGTTTATGGCATATAGAATTTCAGAAACATCTGGTAAGCTTTCTGGAAGCTGTGGGCAAGATCGTTGAAAGGGATCATTGCAAGTTCAGAAAACAAATGAAGAGTACAATACTAGCAAGAACCTTGCGACAGCTAGCCTCTTGTAATGCCAGTATACAAATAACACCCTTTTTTGAAACTTCATCTCTTCGTCTCGATTGAACAAATGGAAATGCAATAATGACTGAACTGTTCTTTGTACTAAATTTCTACACCTGTAGTTTATTGGTAAATGTTAATCTTCAAGAACATTAGGCAGGTCCTGTCTTCCAAGCATTGTCGTGATGAAATCAAAACAAAAAATGGTAAGAAAATCAGAAGGATTTTGGGGGTGAGATTGTAATTCATTGCAGATGAAAGGTAGTACAGTACATATAAACACAACAACATCAATGTTCAATGTCTCAATGAATCAAATTTCATCATCCCATAAATCTTCAAGTGTCTTGTATGGACTTGTAGTTTGATTGATTAGAGACTCTCCCCTCATGATCTTCCTCTCCTCCAACTTCTCTATCTCCATCAAATCGTCATCGTCCAATTTCAGATCAACGGCGCCAATGTTTTCCTTCATTCTTTCTTGGTTAAAGCTCTTCACAATCACACTTGACCCTTTTGATAATCCCCATTGTAGTGCAACCTATATGAAGTAAAAACAATAAATTACATTTTGGTGAAAGTAAATAAACTAGTGTTGGGCTTGGATTTGATGGGTCACCTGGGCTGGAGTTGCATTGTGCTTGTGCGCAATGGACTGGATGATTGGGCTGTCCACCACAAGTGTTGAACCCCAAGCATTCCCTGGCCCACCAAGTGGTGAGTAAGCACTGACATGGATTTTGTGGTCCCCACACACCCTTCTAAGTCTTGCTTGCCTCCACATTGGGTGCATCTCCACCTGTGGAATGTAAAGTGATGATTGAGTGATGATGAAGATCTCAAAGACTCATACTTGAAGAAATGCATTAAACTAAAGATTGACCAAATGTTATTTGAAAAAAAAAAAAAAATACACTTAGACTTCTCTCTACATGAGATTAGATTAATCACTGTGATTAGCTTAAAATGTACCTGATTAACAGCCGGAGGAACAGAGGCAAATTCCAAAAGCTGATCAAGTTTTTTGCTTGAGAAATTGCTTATACCAATAGACCTACACAATCCCAACTCCAGGCACTTCTCCATACCAAGCCAGGTAGTTTTCAGGTCTAGTTCCTCAAAGTGATCTTCTTTTGGAATGGCATCAAATGCCCATGGCTTCAATTTCACTGGCCAGTGAACTAAGTACAGGTCCAAATGGTCCATCCCCATAGTCCTGAAGCAATTGCAGATTATTAATATGAGCAATTTGCAGATTGTTTTTCTATTTATATGAAGAATAACATCAACTTGCATAGTGATGGATCCTCAAAATCCCAAAACTCATGAATTTTTGTGCCATGATTTTCAGGCATCACAATCTTTGACCTAATATATAGGGTGGGATTTCAAGAGATTCTGCTTAGAATCCTAGTTGATTCATGAAACCACATGCATTGATATGGGTCTACAATTAGTATCTGCCTTGTTCCCGATTTAGAGAGCAGATTAAGAAATAAATTTGGTGTTAGCAAGTATAGACATAATAATCTAGTATCTGGGCTTACTTTAGAGTTTGTCTCAGAGCTGAAACAGGGTCATGGTGATGACTGCCCCATAACTTAGAGGTAACAAAGATGTCTTCCCTTTCTACAGTTCCATCTTGCATTGCCTCTGTTAAAGCGTTTCCAAGGGCAGCCTCAGAACCGTATATCTTGGCTGTGTCAAAATTCCTGTAACCCATCTGCATTGTACAAATCATCCATTTCAGAAAATTTGGAGATTTGGAGTCTGCTACTGCAATGTGCTTGTTGACAGAAAGTTTGATGTAGCATACAAAATGGACGTCTATTAGAAGTGTATAATTTTATACATTGGTTATAAAACTTACTTAAAACACTGAAACTGTAACGAGTCTCATGCTATGTTGTATAAGATATCATGCTACATGAAAACTATGTGACGTTTAAAAAGTATGAACTTTGAATTCTTTAAAAAGATACAATACCCTCGACTGAAAATGCTGTTGGTGCATCAAAAAACAAAGAAAGAAGGAAGAATAACATACCTGAAGGGCCATATGAACTGCTAGTTCAGTAGTGTGCTTATCATTTTCGAAGGAATAAGTGCCTAACCCAATGAGAGGCATTGTTACACCACAATTCAAGCGAACTTGGTTGCTCCTCATCTTTCTCAGCACCTCTCTAAATTTGGTATGTGTTTTTGCTACTCACAATGCAAATAAGGGTCTTCTGCTGCAACCTATTTATAGAGAGACCTCCTCCAATGTCAACATTAGGCTAACTGTTTTCCTAATTCAACCTCATAAAATAGTTTTTAAAACCCTGGATAAGTTGCTAGCTCATGACTCAATGAGTTAAGAAGACATTGAAATAGAATTATTGAATCAAAACAAATCAAACCAAGGGATCTTCCATGTCTGTAGGGATTTCATGAAATGTTTCAAAATACCCAAAGGGCAAGTATCTTGGGGGCATCTTTCAGTTTTGAAGAAGATTTTTATAGCTAAACAAACCCAAATAATATTTGTTGGTATATTTAAGGTCAACTTGAATGTGCCTCTGTGGCACTCTGAAAGCAAACCCTTGCTTCTAAGAACTACAAGTGTTGCCTCCTCCTCTCTATTAAGCTTGACATGGAAAATGCTTAAGCGTGCAATTTAATTATCATCGGGGTTTATTGACTCTAACAAATGATTAAGAAAATTAAATAATGGGTATTTTGACATCTAAAATTGTTTATTTTTTAAAGTCAATGGAGATCTTTTTCTTTGGCAAATAAGTCAATGAAAAAGTTAGTTATAACTTGATTATCAGACCTCTGCATAATCACATTATTCATAGAACATGAGTTTTAGAAGGTGTTCTAATTTGACAGAACAAAAAAATGTTAACAGAGTTTTTTTTAATGATATTCTTGTTTTCCGTTACCTTAATAAGAAAACAGTTGTGGCTCAAAAGTCAAATGACGCTATAAGTTTTATTTTAGTAATTAATCATCCTTGCTTAATCTTGAAAATGAATCACATTAGAGGCTTGAGTATTCCTGTTCAAAAAAAAAAGAGAAAAAAAAAGAGGCTTGAGTATTCTCCTTAATTTACACTTATGAGGCAACATTCCTATTTTCATGACAGTTTGGGTCCAAATCCCACAGAACTTAAACCGTACTACTCATACTCAGTACCACCACCTAGTTGGCCTATTATATACGAATTAGATTGGATTTGGATTATATATCAAAATCCATTTCTGGGAAGACCAAAATCCGATAGGGGGAATACATTAGGCATTTTAAATCCCTTAGGAAGATACACATTGCTGGTTATATATTAGCACAGATTTTGTGGACATATATCACAACAAGACATGATACGTATATTTTGAGCACCGCCACAAAGATCGACGCGTTAGAATCCCAACCCAAAAATCATAGTCATGTGAAGCAGAGATTTTCTCATGTTCTTTCTATCATCTTGAGACCACAAAAAGGATTCGAAAATCTAATACACGAACATATTTGGCATACAAATTCAAAGCTTTAGAATACCAAACTGAGCACAGGGCTCCAAATAGGCACAACATTTGAATGCCACCACCATGGAACTACTCGAAGCACAGTTTTACATATACACTTGTACCTAAATGAGAGCTGTGAGATTGTTTGCATGATCAATCTAGCTAACACATGTAAACAAACAAGAAGTTTCTCATACATACGTTGAAGTCTTGAAGATGAATAAACTTTACTAGGAAGGATCATTCACCGTGGTAAAGTAAAACGTCTGAACCAAAAGAGAAGCGTTCGACGAATCAGACCAAGTTATACTCGAAATGATAGCAAAGACGTATGTCATTCTTATGAATGATCAGTTATGTTGCCTTGAAGAGGTTGTTACATTATGGTGATCTCATTCTCAGGTGGTCCTGGTAGTGGGAAATGCAATGTGCAAAGATAGATGAGACTTTGGGTTCACAGTGTTCACTCATGCTTCTCCCCAGATCTCTTGTTCAATTCAAAGAGGTGAGTCCCTGAGTTTGTAACAAAAAGCTCACCATACATACACGTCACACCCCCTGCACCAAAACACAGCCAAAGAACTGAATTTGGAGTTCATCTAAATGATAGAAGTTCATGTTCCAATTCATTCAACAGAAAGTACAAAATATGCATGAGAATGGATAATGCTATACACATAAACTGATATCAATGGCTTAAAAAATGAACTGGACACATGCATACACATAACTAAGAAGTGCATACCTTCTTTTCCTTCTGAATCTCTGATGCAACTCCAGCTAGTACTCCAACCGAAGACTATGAACTCATCAGATGAACGCTTATAACACTAAAAACAAGCACCAAAGGAAACTCATTTGGATGGATAATATATAAATAAGTACAAGCAAAGGCCAATGAAACTAATCTTACTTAAGCTGCTTCTTCTTTACAGTGGCCTCCAGTCCTCCGCAACTCAATCACCAATACAAATTAAATCAGTCCCCCAACCTGTCATTAGAAAGTCCAATTAGAAAACTGCATGAATCAATGACACATTACATAAGTACCAATGAGCAGCTTAATACCTTGGTAATCATTAATATTATCAGATTCGCACCAGCCAAAAAGCTACCATTGAAGTCCACATCAAGTTATCAACCAACATATTTATCTGCCTAGTTCAAAATATAGTCAGAAGATTAAGAAATGAATTTGGTGTTGATAGGTAAGTAATCTAGAATCTGTGCTTACTTTAGAGCTCTGAAACAACAGGGTAATGATGATGACTACCCCATAACATAGAGGTAACAAAAATGTTTTCTCTTTCCACCGTCCCATCTTGAATAGCCTCTGTTAAAGCTATTCCCAGGGCAGCCTCAGAACCATATATCCTGGGTCCTGGCTGTGACAAAATGCCTGTAACATACCCATTTTCAGATATTTGCAGGAAATTGGAGCATACTACTCTGTAAAGGCTACTACATATATATGTTTTGCTACTAAAACTTACTTACAACACTATCTATAAAAGAGTCTCATGCTGTTGTTCAACATATATGTTATGCTACTAAATATGTTACATTTAAAAGTTCGAACTATTTACTTTATTGACAAATATCAACCCTTGAGAGTGTTTGAGTATCACAGTTTACAACCAGCAATGGCAGCTTGTGTTTGATTAGTAGCTTGATTAAGATGACATAATACATTGTTATAAAGCCATTGAATACTACGAGTATTTGAATAGTGATTAGCAAATTAAACTTCAGCACAGAATACAAAACTACATTCAATACAGGTCAAATGCCTGATGCAAGTTTTCCAGCACCAAACAAAACTAACAAATTGAGTTGCATTTTCACATCTTAGTGTATTTGACAAACCTCGACAGAGCTGATATTGTTTCTATCACAAACTTCCCGGAAGGGATCGAGTTGAGACTCCAAATGTCATATTATATGGAGACCTGCAGATGGAAGAAATAAAAAGTTCAAATTTAAAACAGAGGAAAGTTTGACAAGCTTCAACATGTTCCCTCGCTTTTCTACATGTATTTGATAACATTATCATCAGTGCGGATGTTGTCTCAAATTACAAGTGCGTACCTGGAAACGACTCCATCGAGGAGTGTCGGTTTTCTCTTATATGAGTTCGCCATTAATTCGTACGCAAGGGATGTGTGCTATCTTGTGCCGGTATCGTCCTTTGTATCTCTGTTCAAGTAGAGGACAGTTGTGAATACGAAGTTGTGAAAGAGGCAGGCCTTCCTCCACTGGAAGGGTTGTAAGCTTCGGACAGCTGAGGATGGAAAGAAGTTCAAGAGAGGTGAGGAATTGAAAGCCCTTGCTCAGTTTCTTTAGATTTGGGAAGCCTTCAATTCTCAAATTAACAAGAGATCTGGGGAGCAGTATCTCCGTCTCCTTTGAATTCTCAGCAGCAGGTGGAAATGACACCAGACCTCCATCATCTTCACCCCATAGAAGCAAACGTTTCAAAGAGGCGAGTCTCTGCAACCCTTGAGATTCCATCAGCGCCTTACAGTTCTTGATCTTGAGAATTGACAGCGATGTTAGGTTGGTGGGGAAGGAAGTTGTAGTTGTCAAATCTTCAAAGTAATCAATACTCACAACTTCAAGATTACTGGTGTGCATCATGTCTCTCGCCAACTGTGCCACCTCCAATTTATCGCAATTTAGGATCTGTATCATTCTTGGCCACACATTCATTCTCGGCAACGAAACAAGACTTTGACAATCATAAACAATTAATGACTGAAGATTGGTGAGGTGGCACACTCCCTCGGGTAAGGATTTCAGGTTTGGGCAGTCCCAGATGTAAATTAACTCGAGTTGGCAGCTGTCATCGAGGAACCTCTCAGTTATTAGCTCCAGCTGTCCACAAAACACTATCTCAAGCTGTTTAAGAGACCTGGGTAATTGATTTTTGCATAATAAGCACATCAAAGAGGGACATTCATTTATCGTCAAACGCTCAAGACAAGAAGAAGAAGAACCGTTACCCACCTCCTCCTCCTCTTTCTCTATTAATGACTTTAAATTCTCACAATTCTCAATCTCTATTCTTTTTAGGCTGGGAGGAATCTGGTATTTTGCAAAGTGCGAAAGAGAATCGCAGCCCTTAATCTCTATGACTTGGAGACAAGGTGGCAGACCAACATCCGGAAAAGAAACAAGACTTGAACATTTACTTATGTGCAGCTCTTGAAGTGATCTAAGGTGATGCAATCTTTCTGGTACCTTCACAAGGCTTCCACACTTGCTTAATTCCAGACATTCAATATTGCAATCCAGGATTTGCAATTGCACCAACTGTTCTACTTCAATCCCTAGCTTTTCAACAAGGATCGAGTTGTCTTCGATATACAGACGACCAAGAGAAATCAAGTGTTGCAGTAATCTATCCTCGTTTTGAAAGCAACATGTAAGCTCCTCACAACGAGTGATCTTCAACTCTTTAACATTTTTCAAGCTTTTCATGAACGCCTCTGTTTGGAATCTCAATTCTGATACATTTGAAAATGTCAAACTCTCTAGTAAGTCAAACCGAACCGTACTTGTGTCGTACACCACCATCTTGCACTTTTCAATGATTGATCCATGAAGCTGTCTGTATTTGGATACTGAAACAACCAATTCCTCACATCCATATATCCTAAGCTGTGCTAATGAATCAAGATTCTCTGGTAAATCACCCTCTAATTTGGGGCAGCCCCTGATGGAAAGCCTTTTCAGGCAAGAGAAAACTTCAACCCCCTCACTTTGTTGGCAAGGATACCAATTCTTCCAATTTTTCAGATTCCAAAACTCAAGGGTCTCTAAAGCTTGAAACGACAAGTCACCTTCTCCATAAAACTCAACACCAACACTCTCCACTGCATCCATTTCTTGTATACAAAGTTCTTTGAGACAAGGCAACTGTCCGAATGGTGGCAAGAATTGACAATGATTACAACCTTCTAACTTTACCCGCACCATTTTAGTGAATGAAGGATTCCCAATCCATGTTGAAAATTTCAATCCACCATAACCTTTGATGGTGAGCTCTTTGAGCTTGCTATGAGGTTGTAACATGTCAAGCACAATTGCTGCATCTTCTGTTGAGACAGTCGAAGAAGACCATTCAAGAAATAGGGCTTCAAGCCTTTCCTTGCTCTTTAAGTTGGCACTCCTGGCATCCTCGACACGAATCACATTTTCTAGTCTTGAGATGTGCAATGTCCCTTGCAGATGCAATAATGACTCAATCTCTCTTACTCCTGATCCACTACCTTTGCCAATAACAAACTCAGGCAATGTTTGGAGGTTAGTCAATTGACCGAGCTGAGGAGGCATTTCTTCCAACGAAGATGTCTCTGAATTGTTGAGATGACGCAAATTAACTAGGTTCCTCATGCTTGTGGGCAGTGCCTTCAACTGGTGACAACTTTCCAATAACAATGTCTGCAAGTTGTACAGAGTTGTTGTCGAGTCTGGCAAACTTCTTATCCCAGTGTGGGAGAGATCAAGATACCGTAGATGCTTCAATTCACCAATTGTATCTGGCAACTCGATTATTTCATAACTTTTCAAAGAGAGGAGTCGTAAGTATTGGAGTTTGGGCAATAAATCAGAAGTAACCTTCTGAGCCAGATAATGATCATATGAAGGTGAAAGTGGTAAGAACGTTCGCAAAGATGTAGCTTCAGAATAGACCTCGAACTTCTTAACCCCATCATACTTTCCAAGAATGTAAGACGAATGACGAACCTTGGGCAAACATGTACGTTGCTGCGAGTCATAATTCTGCATATCCTCCAATCTACAACATGAACTTCCTGCAGCCCAACGTGCCAAATCAGTAACCAGGTCATGCATTATGTATCGCGACTCTGTTTTGCTTGATTTTTGAAATAATGATCTAGACACCAACTCTTGAAAATAGTCACGTCCCAAATCTTCCATTTGCTTATGTTCTTTGGGTTGCTGCGGAATCAAACCTTCCGCCATCCACCAAAGGATCAATTGCATCTCCTCAAATTCATAATCATTCGGAAGTATTCCACAGTAGGAGAAACACCGTTTCAAAGTTGAAGGGAGATAATGATAGCTCAGTTTTAATGCTGGACGGATATCCTCCATCTTGTTCTGGTCTGAGTCTGATAGTGTCCACATCTTGTGGTCTAATATGTCTTCCCATTCCTCTAGTCTTTTCCAACGTAAAAGCCCACCAAGTGTCCTTGCAGCTAACGGTAACCCATTGCATTTTTCTACAATTTTCTCTTTAAGGAACTCAACATCTTCGGGTCTGTTTTTTAACTGTGCATGGTGCTGAAAGAGTTCCCAACATTTATCTGTTGACATCGGGTTCAAGTTATAAGGGCTCCTATCTCCCATCATATTTGCGACATTGGCGTCACGTGTTGTCACGATGATCTTACTTCCAGCTGCTCCAACACGAAAGGAGGCCTGCAGTGTAGTCCATTGACCATAGCTACAAGTGTGCCAGACATCATCAAGAACAATTAAAAACTTCTTGCCAGCCAATTCCTTACTCAACTTCTCCAGAATTGAGTTAAGCTCCTTCAATTCCTGAACTGGAGAGGACGTGACTGATTCCAAAACGGCTGCTGCCACCCTTACAATGTCAAAGTCGTCTGACACAGATACCCATCCTTTTGGGGAAAACTGGCCAGTTGCAGCATCGTTGAATACATGTTTAGCAAGTGTTGTCTTTCCTAGTCCTCCAGTACCGACAATACCAACCACATGATAATTCTCTTGTTTTGAAAGCAAATCATAGAGAATCTTAGCCTTTGCTTCATCCCTTCCCATCACAGGTCCATCAAGTTGATAAGTAGTGGGTGGCATTTTCCATGGCTTTTTAGACACTCCAAGTTTCTTCAAACCAAGCTGCTTCTCTCGAGTGGTTATCTCCTCAAGTCGATCACTTATCTTCTTGATTGCTGAGTTCAGACCAAAATTGGACTTAACTTTAGAGAGTGAGCTCCATAACTTGCTTTTGCTTCCTTGTTGTCTTTCTATCCTCCGCTTCAGCATTTTAGTATCAAATATGTCCAATACATCTTGAAGATCGTAAGACAAATCTACTGAGATCATCCAGCCACTCTTTACTGCTCTTCGTGTTAGTTGCTTCTCCTCAGCATCACTCAGCACCGCTTCAATGGCCCTCAACGTTCTAGTCCATTTCTCCAGCACCTTTTTGTCGACCCCCTTAAGGCGTCCGAAGTACTCAGTGATCTCTTGATCCGCCAACTTCTCAAGCAGCACCGGGAGGAATGCACCAAGAACAGCCTCCCCCATCGTTTCTTTTTTGTACAATCGATGTATTCAAAACTGCAGAAAGTGAAGCTAGTAGTTAATTAAGGTACAATTATAGTTGATGCATGCATGCTAGAAAATAATTTAAACAATGAAATGGGTGTTAAATCTGATTCGTTTCCCTTAATTTGCAAGATCGGAAAACATGCACTTACATGAAAAGTTGATTATTTCTTCTGTGAGATCACAACTAAAACACTTGCAACGTTAATTCTTGCACAAGGTGATCGGCCAAGTCTCTGAGATCATGATCATGACAGACTTTCTTGTTGCAGATCGATCTGATTCCAGCTATACTGCACAAATTAGTAAGCGGATCCAGTTTAATTAGTTCATAATGATAATCCAACATGAATATAACTGATTAACAAAATGAAATTAGTAACGGATTCAAGAAGAGCTAGCTTACATGGATCAAAGGATATCTGAGTCCAAAATCAAGAAGCCCTTTCTTCTTTAGATGAATAATGCATACAGTGCGGTGTGTATAGATCAAGTATGAATGGATAGAAGCTCCTCTGGCGAAAAGTCTAGATATGAAAGCCACTTGCACTTTCCTAAAAGTCGATGAAACAAAGGTGAGCCACACAACAGGAACGACGAGAAAAGGCAATGGAACACAAAGGTTTCACCCTGCCGACGCCGAAGTTACTAATGTTTGTGTTCTACTGTGACTGTTGATACTTGCTGTACATGCATCTAATGTTTTCATCTGTTTTTTCTGTTTTTTTGTTCTACTGGATAGGGTAAAACTATTTTTTTGTTCTACTTGTTATAGAACAGACGACGACTATGTTTTGTGAGACTAATTACGCTTATGGTACCAATTCATCAACGAAGATGCGTTTTTGGCAATAAAACATATTTGGACCACCGTTTTTTGGTGAATTTGAATAATATTATTGGATAGTCTTCACAGAGATGGGCTCATGGGCAATATCATTCAAAACCATACAATTATTCGAAAATTTGAAATACAAATTCGACGCTCTACAATATATGCAGGTTGAGCACAGGGCTCAAAACAGGCACAACATTGGAATGCCACCACCATGGAACTACTCAATCGTCAAGAGAGTTTTACATATACATTTGTACCTAAATGAGAGCTGGGAATTGGTTGCAGAACCAACTAGCACATGTAGTAGACAAACAAGAAGTTTCTCATACATACGTTGAAGATAGATAAGCCCTCACAAGAAAGGATCATTCACCATGATAAAGTAAAACATCTGAACCAAAAGAGAAAAGTTCAACAAATTAGAACAAGTTATACTTGATATGATAGCAAAGAAGCGACTTGTGTTCAACGCAAAGCTACAATTGAAATGAGCATGGAAACATGGAAAGAAAACAGTAGAAATGGCCATTTAGTAAAGGGATTGGAGACGTACCAGCATCACTTGTTTTGTTTAGCAACGGTCCTTTGAACAGTTGAAACTCCATCCACAAACTTTGTCCGGAAAAGGACATTAGCATTATTGAACATGCCTTCTTTCAGTGAAACCACAATGAACTGAAAAAAATGTGATAAACAAGAAAATGGGTAAGTAGATGTCGCATATTATCTTTATAAGTTATGCCGCAATCTGCTCTTTTGTAGAATGAGGTTTGAATTACAAACTCCAGAATACCAGACTCTACAAACAGCCAAGGGACGACGATCAGTCAAAGAGCAGTGAATATACCAGATCACAACTATGCCTAAAACGCTTTCTGAACTTTTTGGGATTTGTAAAAGTCAGATAGCATTACTTATTTACTTGCACAATGAAGGAAAAGAAGTTGTATGGATTACTGGAGGAGAAGATGGCACATGTCAGAAGAAGATTCCAGCTAGGTAAAATGTAAATAACCAGATGGCAGAATCCACCGACCTGGGAGTGTGGGAAATGACTTTTGATCATTCTTCCAATATTCTGGGTGTGACTTAGATCAAGAGCTGCATCAACCTGCAAGTGAATAACAAGATGCTGAAAACTGTTTCATCTTAACAACCAGAGATCAATACAATATAATGCAACCCACATTAAAGCTTTGCAGAGTCTACAGATGCTACAAGTATCCCACTAGATTACTCCAAAAAGAAAAAAAAGTAAAACTTTGAATGACAACTTCCACAGGTGGAGTAGCGATGTCAAACAAAGAAACGACACAAAAAAAAAGAAGCTAAAACCCAGGTAAATAAGAAACGAGCCGTCCATTAAACACATAGGAACAACAGAGCACCAATGTTGTAGAAATGTTTTGGTAGAGAATCCACAGCAGAATCTTATAGTTTAGAATTTCTAAACCCAAATTGCACCCAGTTCAGTGAAAAAAGTCAATAAACCCTAAAAGAAAAGTTAAGCATACCTCATCCAGTATATACAGAGGAGCTGGTTTGAAGAGAAGCAATGCCAAGATCAGAGAAAGTGCCAGCAGGGATCGCTGACCTCCACTCAGTTCTGACAAAGACTGTTTCCAATCACCCCCAAATGCAACACACACCTCAAGGCCATCTAGGAAACTACACCCTTCAGGAGGTTCAAGCTTTCCCATTGTGCCGGGTAAAAGGGTAGAAAAGATAGACCGTAAGTCTCTGAAGGAAGAATTTTTTTATCAGTTTCAGTTTGGAGTCAAAAATAAATAGCATTGGAAGTATAGAGAAGTTGCTGAAAATCACAAAGTCAACTGAGAATGACTCACTTGTTAACTTTGACCCAAGTAACATTCAATGTTTCCTTCTTTTTCTCATCCAGCTCTTCAATCACCATCTTGATCTTAGACTTGTCATTCTAAGAAGGAATTCTAGAAGTAAAAGAAAAGGAAAACAGCTCACAGACAGATCAAGGTTCACCAACCTCAATGATGTTCTTCTTAGACATTAGGTCATTGTACTCGTCTTCTGCTTTCTCAAACATTGCCATAACTTTCTTATTCACCCTTTTCTCAAGGCTACAAAAGGTATAAAAAAAAAGTCATCTCTCAGCCTCATGGAAGGAACTAATAACAAACTTCACAACATATCAATTACGGAGGGAGCATCTTAGTTAAACAACTCCCGTGCAGTTTATTTTCCATAACAACGTTATGTAAATTGGATTTAAAACCATAAGACTTCATGAAATTCATAACTAAGTTTATTTTATGTTTGTTTTATATATAAGGATGGCGAACATAGAAATTCTTTTACGAATTACATTTATAATAGTATGAGATCCAAAATTCGATAGGTGATTTAAGCAGGCCAGCCAAATGATTCACAAGAACCACTATCTAACAACAAACTTCATCAAACAAGTTGTTTCAGATAAAGGAAGCTCAATCAGACCAAAAAGAAAAAAAAAACTCAATTAGATGCCACGGACGATAGTTCAATTAAATCTCAGCAATAATAAAACATACCTTGAGATCCTTTGAAGCTGACTGGAGTAGAGCTTTTGTCTCTTTGATCTTCTTTTCCAAATCTTTCAGCCTTCCCTCCCGACTGTTGTCGTGCTCTTTGATTGATTTCTCAAGAAATGACACTTTATTCACACAATCTTCATGCAAAAGTTTCTTTTCTTTGGCTGCAGTATTAGCTTCTTGTAGCTCTTGCTCAATCCTCTTTACTAATTCACCAAGCTAGATAGCAGAATAAAAAATTAGGAAAAATTCCCATCTGCCCTAATTTTAAAAAAAAATTTCCCGCTAATAAAATAAGAATCTAAAATTCCCACTAACCATAACACTTCTAATGATTTATTCCCTCTAACAAAATTTTCAGCTTTTCTATTATTTTTATTGACAAAACTGACCTCCCCTCCATTCTCTCATCTCTCTCTCTCCCCCCCTCCCCACCGTGCTTGTGCTTCGCCAGAGCCTTCTTCCCGGTGCGAATTCACTACAACGCCGCCTCTACCGGCTCTCCCTCCATATCTCCTCCACCGCCACCACCTCTCAACAGCTCCTCCCTCCACTCTCCAACCATCGCCGTCAAACATATCGAAATCACCACTCTCGAAAATCTCTGTGTGGAGATCGTCTTCAAAGTTGATCACCTAACGCCGGTATGGATCTAACGACAGTGGTGGATCTGACGACGTCGAGATCTGATCGTGCTCCGATCCGCTCCGCCGTTGTCACCGTCTCTTGCCGTAAATCTCAGATCCTTCCAGGCATGGACTTCTGATTGAAAACGCTCTTAACGAGGTGAGTAGAGAGTGAGGTGAATTGGTTTTCAGTGCCACTTCGATTCTGTGTTTGAGAAAATGTGATGGAATTGTTAAATCTTGTGGTTTAGTAGTATTTTCGGCCTGAAATGAGGGTTAGATTTTCAATTTTGAGTGGTGGATTAGTGTAGAACGGATCGGTTATTGTTTGTAGGGATATTGTTTGAAGCATGTTTAGGTTAGATCAACCTGAAATGGTAGATTTTTGTGACTGGAAATGGTTGTGACGGAGGGATGCTCTTCATGGAGGAGTCTGGGTGGTGGGTTCACTGCTCCAATTTGAAGAACGACCATTATTTTTGGGGTTGTTGAACTTGAAGCATTTATGGAAGAGGGTCGTTTATGCATCAAAAAGAGATCATGGATCTCTCACATGGGAGTCGTATTTGTAGTATTTATTGATGGATTTCTTAGGGAAAATGGAGGATTTCATTTCATGCATATATAATATATGGCACTATGGCAGATAACCACCAAGACACTAAGCGTGGAATATTGCTTTATGGTCTTTGAGCCTTTGTCTATGTAGACACAGACTTCTAATTCACCATTTGTCCTAGTATTTTAGGGTATATGCATGTATGGTGTAACATGCAAGTTTTGTTTTACTTTGTTTAAGACCATAATAGTTGATTTTTAGTACACGACTTCAAGAATACATGAATTATTCTTTGCATAGTTGAATGTATTATATATTGATTGTGATAGTAGTTTATAAATTGCGATAGATCGACTTCCTATTGTCTTTATACATGGCGATAGACTTCCAATTGTCTCTAGTAGACTATGTACTACCCCCAATAGGAGGTCCTATTGCCCCCAATAGGTGGTCCTATTGCCCCCAATAGGTGGTCCTATTACCCCCACTATGAGATCCTACTGACCCTAGTAGGAGGTCATACTGACCCAATAGGTGGTCCTACTGCCCCCATTAGGAGGTCTTACTGCCCCTAGTAGACCCTAGACGAACCCCCTACTGCTCCTAATAGACCCCCGAAGAACCCCCTACTGCCCCTAATAGACCCCCCGATGAACCCCCTACTACCCCCAGTAGGAGGTCCTAATGACCCCAATAGATGGTCCTACTGCCCCAGTAGGAGGTCCTAGTGGAGGAATATTATGTTCTTTATGTATGTCCTATTGTCCTTTAATTAGGGTGTGAAGAGTCACTTGTTTTGGTGTAGATTTGGATAGAAGTTATCTTCTCAGTCTTACATCTTATAGAATATTATAGACTTCACTTCTTCCATTTCAAAACTTTTCTTAATACATGTATACCTTATATCTTAAGTTTAAGGATCCTACTGCCCCCAGTAGGAAGTCATACTGCCACTACTAACCTACTGACCCTAGTAAGAGGTCCTACTGATCCTAGTAGGACCAGTAAGAGGTCATATTGCCCTAAGTAGGATGTTGTATTGCCCCCAATAGGAGGTCTTACTACCCCAATAGGTGGTCATACTGCCCTCAGTAGGAGGTCCTAATGACCCTAATAGGTGGCCATATTGCCCCCAATAGGGACATATTATAAGTGACTAAAGCACAACGACCCCTGGAGTCCGGTCAACGGTCGTCGGAGCCCGGTCAACCACCCTCGGAACCTAGTCAATGGTCCCCGAAGCCCGGTCAACGGTCCTCAGAGTCTGATCAAAAATTGTCGGAGTCCCGTCAACATCATTGGTCGTGGGAATCCGGTTATAAAAACTTTATTTTATAATAGACTATTATAATGGTCTATTGTAGTTTATTTAATTCATTAAGGGTATAATTATCTTTTTGTTCTTATAATGGTCTATTGTAGTTTATTTAATTCATTAAGGGTATAATTATCTTTCTGCTCTTATAATGGTCTATTGTAGTTTATTTAATTCATTAAGGGTATATTTGTCTTTCAGCTATTTAAGTTGACTCTTGGGAATTTTAAAATCTGATTTTGTTAGTGGGAATAAAATTCTTAAAATTAGGGCTAGTGGACATTGTCCAAAAAAATTAAGATTCATGTCATAAATCCAGTAAACACAGTCCGCAGCATAGTTCTGAACTGAATATGCTAAAAGAGAAAAGAAATGTGACAAAACCTTATGATGCTCATTTTGTTCAGCCCTGCCCTGAAATAATTTAAGGTCATATGATTTGAGTTCTAACTATTGTTTAAGCTCCATGAACTTCTTGTGAAGAGGCTGAATTTCTCTTATCTGCAAATAGAAATACATTAATGAAATTGCTATGGAAATGAAGTTCCCAATGACATATAAAACAGCCACACTATGATTTTTCAATTGCATATAGTGTAATATGGAATTTCAGTATCGTATTGAGAGAAAATAAGATTTCATAGGCAACCTTAGCTTCAATCTCAGTCAACTTTTTCTGATGCTCAGAGAGTTTTAGCTCAGCTTCAGCCAGCTCATGACGCTGCCTTAACAGATCACCCCCACCCCTGTGACAGGAAATTATTGCTTTAGAAGGAAAACTAGCTAGATGTATATGTACTTTGAATTGATAAATGATAAGGACAACACAAGTACGGAAAATTAGTCAGAGAAATCTAACAACAGATATATTCTAGACGAAGGGAGATAAAGCATGAAATCTGAACTGGAGGAAAAAGAACAGTGGCATACTTGCGGCTTCCACCAGTCAAAAGACCACTGGGCTGAAAGATATCACCTTCAAGAGTGACACTAGGGGTACGAACTTCCCTGTTAAAAGCAACCTAGGAAACATTCATAGAGAATCAGATTGGGTCATGCCGCTTTCCAGTTTAGAATACAAGTGTTTAAAAGGACAATACTATATAATCAGCCAACAGCACGATCAAATCCACCTCTCACCTCCTTTGCAGCATCAATAGTCTTGCACACAAAGGTTGAACCGAAGACATATTCCATAGCACTCTGCAGTAAACATTAAATGGTAGGTAAAGTGAGCAATTATCATATTCCGGAGGTCTGTAATTTGTTTATGATCGAAAGATACCCTCAGGTGCTCATCATAGCCAACCAAAGAAAGTGCAAGTTCTGCGTTTTCTCTGCCAACCTGATCATAGAAATCAAGGTTATTAGTATAATAAGCCACACCATTGGGAGGAAAGAAAAGCCTAAAACGAGGTCGGGGCAGGACAAACTATTGGCAAAAGAAACTAACCAATTTAGCAGCAGCATTTTGAACCCTAGGAGGAACTGTGTGAGCTTGAATTTTGTTCAAGGGTATGATTGTTACTCTTCTTCGAAGATTGCCATTCTGAAGAAGTTGTTTTCCAGTACTTTCTGTGTCTACGACAACATTAAACAACTTTCCACCAGCAGTGACCTAGAAATCGAAGGTATGCAAGTTAATACACATTCTATAAGTCATGAGATGAAATCATTTGTGATAAATGCATTTTCACCTCTAAGGCAGTCATGGTGGAGCTATCCTTCACTTTGATAAGTTTTGCAACTACACCCTTGACCTTAGACCTAACAAAATTGTTCACAGGATCTCTATAAGAAAAGTCAACATTTCCAAAGTGTACTGAAAGATTACGCATTTAATCCTTCAACTTCTGCACACACTCCAACTCAGATGATCGGTCCTGAATAGAATATTCATTTAGAGAAGGATCCAAATTAAGAGTTATAAACTGTCTAGATGTAAAAAGAATGATCAAACAGACAGCATGTTAACCTTTTGCAAAGCTTCCATCTGGCCCTCCTTATATGGAAGAGACTCCAGTGCCAATTTAACATTTTCAACATCTGTTTTCCTAGCCTTCAGCTCACTCTCTACAGCAACAGCTTCTTCACGCTTTGACATTAGTTGAGAACTTTTCTCTTTCAACTCCTTTTCACAGTGACGAATTTTTGTTTTCAACTGTTCCAGTTCTGTTTCAGCACTCCCTACAGCTCTTTTGGCATCACCCAATTGATATTCGAGGCATTTATCCTCATTTCCACTACTCTTGCCAGCGATTACACCCTGGAAACATTAATGAATCAAAAATCATAGTGATTCCAAGAGTAACTCGCACACCATGCAAGCCTAACATGTGACTTAGATGAACAAGGTATAGGCAACACATAGATACACTATCTACCTGGTACTGAGTCTCATACTCATTCAGACTATGAGAAAGTTCCTCCGCTCTCTTTTTCAAATCAGCAGCTCCTTCTTCGGCATTTCTTATAGCACAGTCCCTATCTTTTAGAGATTGTTTCATGTCTTCAATGTTGCTAGCGATCTGACAACAGAGAGAGGCAAATTCTATGTTACCATAACCATTTCAGACAAAGCATGTAGCAAATGATTACATAACAGACTTGAAAGAGCTTGGTGTCATACAAAAGAAAGCAGTAAGTAATACAATATATCAATTACCATTCTAGCATTATCATTTTCAGTATCAAGATTGTCCTTCATATTATCCAGTATAGACACTTCCCTCACTACATCTTGAGAAAGCGCATCTACTTGGTTAGACAGATTTTTCACTTCTCCACCCATACTAGCCTCCTTTTCAGCAGTCAACTTGGACACTTGTGTTTCCATTTCCTTTATTGTTGCCTGCATCTTTCTGGTATCATCATCAACCTCAGAAATTGGCCTTCACTTGTTCCACCTCATAAACTGCACTGTCCCTTATCCTCTCCGCTTGAACATATTCATAAGCAATGCAAAACCTCTTGAGCCGATCCAAGTCAGCATTGCCATTAGCCCATTGCATATACTGTGTCCTTTCTCTCCTCAACTTGTCCAATGCAGGCAGTATCTCATGGTCCAGAAGCTTATTTATCTCATCAACTTTACTCTGCTTCTTCTCAAGTGTCTTAAGAGCCGCTTCCTTTTTGGTCTCATACATTCTCGTCCCGGCAGCCTCTTCAAGCATAGACAAAATCTCGGGCGGTTTCATATTCAAAACCTTGGTAATTCGGCCTAGCATAATCAAAAAATGTGGATTATTCACATTGAGCTGCACCGAATGAAAAAGATTCTGGACCTGACTCGGCTGCGCAAGTTTCCCGTTGATCAAGTACTTGTTCCTCCCACCAACCACAATCTGATATAGCAACACCAACGAATTCGTATCACACACTCAATAATCAGATTCATTGATAGATTCCGGTTGCAATCAGAAGCGTTACAACCACTCCACTAATACAGCAACTTATAACTAAATTCAACCTAAGAAATAGTGATAAATTAAGCAAGAAACCCTAAATCTCAACTACTTATCGGCTTAACTAAACTCCGGTTGCGATTAATCTAACTTCTCGTAACATCACTACAATTAATTACTTAAATTCAACTTCAAAACAGTAAGAAACCCCCAAATTCAACATCAAAAACGACATCAAAATCTCACAAACGACACACCTGCCGCGTGACCGTGAGTTCCGAATGGGCCTCATACCCGAGGGGACTGCGCGCCCGGTCCGAATTATCGAAGACAATCGACACAGTGGCCTTAGTAATTCCTGCCTGGCCTTGCTTACACACCAGCTCCTGCAGATTGGCGGCCCTCACTTGCTGTAAGTTGGTGATGCCCAGAACGAAGCAAATGGAATCGAGAATGTTGGACTTACCCGACCCGTTTAGCCGGTTATGGCGTTGAAAAACGGGTCGAATCCCGGCACCACCTGATATTTTACTCACTTAGTCATGTGCCGCGCACGTGACCAGCCAAATAGGTCTATATATACTCCTCTCCTTTGAGAGCTTTTGCTCAGTTTCTGGGGCGAGGATTTGTTTCTCCTTGCAATGAGCCGTGCACTGGAAAACACTTTAGCGTTGCTTCAATCCAAGATGCAAAGTGTATTGACAACACCACCACCGGGCCGCTACCAGCAGCGACCATTGGAGCAGTCATCAACTCCAATTTCTGATCCTAAAACTCAAATTGAGATTGTTCACTCTCATCTCTGGAAGGCTCGAAGCAAGCAAGTCGCTCTCAAGTCGACTGCGGTCACCGGAGGAGTGAAGAATAGACACCGATCTAGGCTGGGAACCTACGAGTCCCTTACGACTGACACACACCCGAAGCGCAAGGTCTCTTTTCTACGCCTTGTGGCTGAAATAGCTCAAGATGTCAAGGTTGATTGGAGGTCCCAGAGCTTAGTTATGCCTTCTCTGCTAGGCAGCACTGTGTCGACTCAAGTGAACAACACTCATGCATCATTTTGTTCAGTAAGCAATACTGGAACTCTCAGTTTCGTGAATAATGGTTGTGGGTGCTGTTGATTCTGTGTTTGTTGGGTCAATTCCTGTTGGTGTTAGTGTTAGGCATGATAATCAGGGACCAAATTCGGGTGAGAAGGTGAGAGAATGTCATGCACTCCACCTGTTTGATGAAATGCTGCATTCAAATGAGTTGGGTAATGTAGGAAGGACTGTTGCAGCTCTTACGAGTATTCGAGATAAAAGGTGGGGGACTTGCTCACCAACCTTTAGAATATGCACTTGGGGTGAATCGTGCAAAAGAGAATGAAGGTGTTGACATGAAGGCTAATCAACTTGAGGATGGCAATGCTATATCGGAGATAGGTTTTAGCTCTCAACTTATTCAAAGCAATGAATCACTTAAGATTGTTTCCAGGGCAGAGGTTCCAATTGATGGGATTGTAATTACTGGTCAAAGCCATGTGAATGGGAGTATGACCACACATGAGGCAAGGGCCATTTGTGAAAGATTTGGTTACAGGATAATTGGTGGCACCATGAGTGATGGATGCTTACAGGTTAAGGCAATCCGTCTTTTTGAGGTTGATAAAGAAATTGATGAAAATGTGGGATTAAGTCAGCCTCGAGTGAAGGGAGAGATCAAAATGAAAATGATGTTAAACAGGATTTGAAGATTTTCCAGTCAAGCTATTTTAGTGGAGGCATTGTAGTTTTTTCGAATATTCATGAGCTGGAAAATTATTTTCAACTGGATGCCTACAACAGCAAGTCCTTTTTAGGTCTTACGCCCCCTTGAAAGAGTTATTAAACAGGTGTTGTGGAAGTGTGAAGGGTGAATGGGATAACTTACTTGCTGGTGGTTCATCTGTTACATTGCTCACCAAGGATATATGTAATGTTCTGTGGGTGAGTTCTGATGCGCTAAAGCTAATCCAATATGGGTTGAAAACTGCAGTTGTTTTTGTGATGGATAAACCACCTGATATTACGAGCGAATTCTAAAAGGGTACTGGAGTTAATATTGGAGAAGTGGAAATCAAGAGGTACTGTCGAAACAATTATTGGCTTGCAGTGTTGCTGTTGTGAGGCAGAGGAGATTCTACTCTTTTGCAGGGAAGTGTTCAACGTAATTGGTGAAATGACTCAAACCACCTCATTGTCCCAGGTATCCGCTATAAATTTTCAAGATGATAGAAGAGATTTTGTGAGTTTCTTGTGTGACATGATTAAGCTCTATGTCGTGATCTTTAGTGCTTTTATTGATAATGCTGGAAGTTTGCTTCATGCTGATATATTCGAGATAAATGGATCTATTGCTAGCTCTCTTGTTGATATGTATGCCCACTGTGGAGTAGATATAGAAGAGACTGTTTTTCACTTGATGATATCCAGGGGTTTAGGGAATATGGGTCAGATTATTAGTTCAGTGGCTGACTCCTCAAATAAGAACTCATTTTCTGTTGAGGTTGTTGGGGTTTTTGCTTGGGATGGTGATCCAGGGTCTTCACACATCAAAAGGGCCAAGGCTGAGATGTCAACTATTTGTGTTTTGGACTATGAGAATGGGTTTAGTGCAACAGAAGTGCCCCAGTTTGGCGGAATTGATTTTGGCCAAGGGTTTTCAAGTGATGAAATGCATAAGTCTGGATTCATGTTATATGGGTTGGGGTCAATGAAGAATTTTGCTACTCCACATGAAGTTATTGCTGTCTCTTGGAATGTTAATTTGCTGGCAGCATATGTCAAGTCTGGATGTATATAGTGGCCATCAATTGGGGCTGATAACACATATGTCATCTCATTCTCAAATGTGACTTCATGGAATCACATATTCTGTTGCTATTTCCAGAATGAGATCAACATGGAGGTAAAACATATAATTAATAGCATACAAGAAGTTGTTGTTTGCTGGAACTATATGATAGCAGGGAATTCACTCAATATCAACATGAGGTGATTACCATGCAAATTTCCTATGCTACTATACTGCTGAGTTGCTGTGCAAAGCTTGCTTATTCATCTCCAGGGAAACATGTTCATGTCTGGTTACATTTAACAAAATTTGGATATGTGAATGATGCATGCCTTAGTTGAGTTTCATGATCAAATGTCCCCACGATACAAGTCAAAGATAATGAAGTATCTCAGAGAGCATCTGAAATCATCAAGTGAGCTCTTACTTTCTCCTCGTGTGATTCAACTCTCTTTGGTGGAATCTACTTATCAAAGTAAATTGGTGATGACTTTATCCACTAGTTTATTGGATGAGCTTTACAACACAGGAATTGGATTCAGCCATAGTGCAACATCCATGCTAGCAATTGGAAATGGTTCTATGCTTGTGCTATTGCAACTGGTTTGGTTGATGTTAGAAAAACTTTTCAAGTGTGAGCACAAGGAAAATGTATTTACCAGTTTCGAGCTACTGTTGACTAACCAATTTATCATAAAGGCTCTTGGGTTCCAGCAAAAGCTCTTTATTCTTATTGGTCTACTAGTGACAGAGAGTTTACCTTATGATCTAATCGTGATATGGGGTGATGAATGGTTTTTGTCAGGAAAACACTATTGTTTTCTTGGATATGTGAATGAGGTGAACAACTGTTCATTCAGGTTGCTTGACAAGCTCAAGGCTGAGCGTAAGTGTAATAAAACCATTGATATCACGCTGTGGAATTTTGAGACCACCAAGTACTACACTGACTTGTTGCTCCCAGACATCCTGATTTCATCAAGGACATGATTACTAGTACTTCCAAGGCTGATAATGCTATCCTCATCATTGACTCCACCACTGGGGGTTTGGAAGCTGATATCTCGAAGGATGGGTTAGCCTGCGAGTACACTCTGTTCACTTTCACTCTTGGTGACAAGCAGATGATCTATTGCTGCAACAAGACTTCATGGGATGCCATACTCTCTTGCAGGTGGTTATTTGAGCTCCAATTATCCAGCAGGGTACTTCTCTTATGCTCATATGATTCTTTCCAAATACACATCATGGAACCGTTGCTGCAACATGCTTCAGTTTTTTCCTGATAACTTGTGGGGCGGTATTTGAAGATCTATATTTTTGGGTGCTGTGTAGTCTAGACTATAGTTGGTTAAATTGCAATGTCTCTTTGATAATTGAAACTTGAGGTCAAGTTTGTTAAAGGGGTATGGATTGTCATGATATTTTACTCATTTAGTCATGTTATGATGTTTTTGGGTGCTGTTTAGTCTAGACTATAGTTGGTTAAATTGCAATGTCTCCTTGATAATTGAAACTTGAGGTCAAGTTTGAGAGCTTTTGTTCACTGTCAATGAAAATATCAGCATTTTAATTTCTTTCATTTCTGCATTTCTTTGCTTTTCTCTCTAGTTAGGGCTAATACCCTAACACCACCATCCGCGTCGCGTAGGACTTGAATCCTTCCAAGGTCACCTCCTTGATGTACATAGCTGCGCTCACCGGAGAGATGCGGGCGCTAATCGGTGGCCGATTTTGGAGAGATTTAGGGTCGGTGGTTGGATCGAAACCCTAGAAATTTGAGCTTCTGGTTTTTGGTTTTGGGAACTTGAAAGTCTAAAATGAAATGGTTCGAATTTCTTTTTGTTGTTTTCCGCTTTTTTGGGTGGGTTCGAATTTTTAACCCTAGACAAAGGCGGGAAAAGACAGATATATTTGGGCTTTATCTAACAGTGTATGAGCTTTAAACTCATGAACGATGTTGTTTTGTAACGCAGGATTTCGATTTTAAATTCGCAGTTTTCCCAGTTTGAAAACTCATTAAAAACGATCGGGTGAAGATTTTTCAAGTTCGTCTTAAAGATCATGATTTACCGATATAAAGAATTTGGTGAACATGTAAGAATATGAGATTTTTGTCAAAAAAAAAACGTGTGCTACAATCCACAATACAATTTCATATGGATATCATGATTTCGAACAATTTCTTGTTTTCTTAGAAAAATCTCTGCAGTTGGTTCCTATTGTAAAACTGGTGTTTAACTGAAGCAATTTCTACGATATAGAAGAGTCAAAACTTCTTTTTCTTAGACAGACTGGTTCAGTACAACATGGTACACTCGGCATTGTACATGTTTCTATAGTCTGTATGTATGAATATCTACTCACCTCAGTTTCTCTTTTACAACACTAAATGACTGCATATTTCTCTACATACACAAGAATCAATAATGCCATTTTGGTCTTTCTTCCTCTTCCTTTTCGGTCAACTCCCGGTACTGATACCACACTGCTCCAGACTTACCCACTGGGATTGGAGACCTAACAAATATTTCGACTAGCTTGGGAACATGCACAGCTAAATGCAGTTCCCTGCAGTTTTTTCTGCATTTGAATCAGAACTTCTTAATAATCTGCAAATAGGTTCAATACTAGTCCAACCTAAGCCTGATATAGCCGCATCACATGCTGGCCTGCATACAAGGAAAAGAGAAGAATTCTCATATTGATTAACTAACTAACTTTATGGAAATATCAGAATTGCGATACTCATATGGATGATTTACCTTTGCACATCTTCAACTTTTATTTGCAATTGACGCTGAGAGTCGAGACCTCTCCATTCATCTGCTCTTTCTTTCCCAGTTGGAGGTGTCAGTAAGACTCCAACGTGTTTCTGCAACATGGTAAAAGGCACATTACAATCACACCAATCAATTTAAAGAGAAAAATATCACGCACACCTTTAAGGCCGGAATGGTATCACATTTTCGTAGTGTCAGTAACATAAAAGGGTTCACTTTAATTGCTTTCAAAATATTTTAAATGCTTCATAAGTCAGCTGTACTTGGGAAATAAGAAACTATGAATCTCAAGTGGGACCTTGATTACCTGGTAAAATTCATCAGCCTCATCAGTTGGTACCATATGAATCTGAAGACTCTTTGGCCCATAAAATGTTAAACATGTCTCAGGGAGAACCTGAAATTACCAATATTTGATTACTCAGGAAACACCGTATATGCATCAGCCAGATAAAGATCGTACCTGAAGCTACAAGGCCAAACCAAACCTTTAAGACATCTACTCTGAGAAGACCTCCCCAGAATATTAAATAGCCATTCAAATCATTGGAATTGCCTTGCCTTGTTGTTCCACTTCCAGAAACCTGAGAATTCTGGAGGGATAAGAAACAGTCAACAACTCAAAGATACCAAAGGAAAAAACAAGAGAAAGAAAAACAATTAACTTACAGGCAAAGATTGACCCCTAAGCCGACTTTGAGGAGCAAGGGAAGGTAGGTCTTCTGAATGAACCACAGCGGCTTGCCTATGATGGAGATGAACTCCAGGTGTGTCGTATAATTTCTGCAGATAACAGAATGTTACTGTACTAAACTCTGAAAGGCAATGGTAATATACAGATGCTATAGCATACCCCTCCTCCTAGGAAAGCGTTGAGTTGAATTGAACCCAGGGTCGTTCCAGGGACAGCAGACTGTATTGGTTTGTACTTTTGCGCTGATGCAGCAACTGGATCCTTTTCCGCCATCAGTTCTGGTATAATGGTAATACAGTATTAACAAAAGTCAGTTCAAAAGAAGAATAACTCGTTTAGAAAAATAAATCCCGACATTTATCTTTGTGAACAGAATTGCTATGAACTTCATAGCAACCAAAGGCAACAAAACATATCAGATGTCAACTAATGAACTTACTCAGTTAAGCACCGATAAAAGCTGATTTCCCAACATTTGTGGAGCCCTGTAGCAAAAGGTAAGCTAAACTATCAGATGCAAAAGCATTTTTTATAGGTCAATCCAAGTATGCACCAGCTAGAGGATAATCGATACAGAAGGCAAAGCAAGATATGACAACTCTTTTGTTTTACTTCCTTTTACAAGCATACTCAAATAGAAATCAGCAACATGACTTGACTGGGCATGAAAGATTTTCATGGATAAAATACCAGTAAAAAAGCATGTGCTGATTCAAAATCTTATTGAAGTTCCATACAGTCAACAGGTTAAAATCTCAAATGTGATTGAGAATCAAATCAAATTCATAGCAGTTCACAAGAAACCACACACTCCAAGAGCAAGGATAAGTAAAAAAAATTCAGGTTCTGAGAAGTGTTAAATTCACTTGACAAAACCAAATACTCAGCACTAAGTAAGTAAACTTCCAGAGTTCCCATCAAGAAGCTCACCATAACATACACGTCCCGCCCCTGCACCAAAAAATAACCAAAGAACTCAGTTTGAAGTTCCTGTAAATGATAGATATTCATACTTATTTCATTCAACAGGAAGTACAAATTTACAATGTATAAACCTATTTCCTCTGTTGGCTATAATTAAATAACTTATATCAATGGCTTTAGTCAGATCAATGAATTTCACACATGAAGATGCACATACACTGAGAAGTAAATACTTTTTTTTCCATTTGAATCTCTGATGCAACTCCAGCTACTCCAACCAAAGACTTTGAACTCATCAGATGAATGCTCATAACACTGCAAATAAGCCTCAAGGACACTCTTTTAAAAAGACACCATATAAAATAAGTAAAAGCAAAGGCTAAGGAAACAAATCTTACTTAAGCTTCTTCTTTACAGTGGCCTCTACAACCCCATCACCAATGCAATTAAAATCAGTCCCCTTGGGAAGTAAATCAATCTGTCATTCGAAAAGTGCAATTAGAAAGCTGCGTGCATCAATGTCATGTTACATAAGTTACATAAGTACAAATGAGAAGCTTAATACCTTAGTAATGACTAATATTATGGGATTTGCACCGGCCAGATCACGCATACCTTAGTAATGATAATGCTATACACATAAACTGATATCAATGGCTTAAACAATGAACTGGACACAAGCATACACATAACTAACAAGTGCATACCTTCTTTTCCTTTTGAATCTCTGATGCAACTCCAGCTAGCTACTCCAACCGAGGACTTTGAACTCATCAGATGAACGCTTATAACACTGCAAACAAGCACCAAGGGAAACTCATTTGGATGGATAATATATAAATAAGTACAAGCAAAGGCCAACGAAACTAATCTTACTTAAGCTTCTTCTTTACAGCGGCCTCCAGTCCACCGCAACTCAATCACCAATACAAATTAAATCAGTCCCCCAACCTGTCATTAGAAAGTCCAATTAGAAAACTGCATGAATCAATGCCACATTACATAAGTACCAATGAGCTGCTTAATACCTTAGTAATCACTAATATTATCAGATTCGCACCAGCCAAAAAGCTACCATTGAAGTCCACAATATCAAGTTATCAACCAACATAACCATCTGCCTAGTTCAAAATTTAGTCAGTAGATTAAGAAATGAATTCGGTGTTGATAGGTAACTAAATTTAAAACAGAGGAAAGTTTGACAAGCTTCAATATGTTCCTTCACTTTTCAAACATATTTGATAATATTATCATCAGTGCGGATGTTGTCTGAAATTACAACTATTTACCTGTAAAGGACTCTATAACCCATACACGAGCTGCCCATCAATATGTAGAGGACAGTCCCAAATAAAAATTTCAAGTCGCTCAAGTGAAAGAGGCAGGCCTTCCTCCACTGGAAGATTTGCAAGCTTGGGACAGCCGGAGATGTAAAGATGTTCAAGAGAGGTGAGGAGTTGAAAGCCTTTGATTTGAAAGCTTTTGTGGAGGAAAAGGATGTGATCAACAGTTTTGAGCATTAGGAGACCTGTAGATGGAAGAAATAAAACGTTAGATGTGGAAAACAGAGGAAAGTTTGACAAGCTTCAACATGTTCCCTCGCTTTTCTACATGTATTTGATAACATTATCATCAGTGCGGATGTTGTCTCAAATTACAAGTGCGTACCTGGAAACCACTCCATCGAGGAGTGTTGGTTTTCTCTTATATGAGTTCCAGATTAATTCGTACTTCAGGGATGTGTGCTATCTTGTGCCGGTATCGTCCTTTGTATCTCTGTTCAAGTAGAGGACAGTTGTAAATATCAAGTCGCACAAGTGAAAGAGGCAGGCCTTCCTCCACTGGAAGGGTTGTAAGCTTCGGACAGTTCCAGATCCAAAGACGTTCAAGAGAGGTGAGGAATTGAAAGCCCTTGCTCAGTTTCTTTAGATTTGGGAAGTCTACAATACTCAAATCAACAAGAGATCTGGGGAGCAGTATCTCCGTCTCCTTTGAATTCTCAGCCGCAGGTGGAAATGACACCAGACCTCCATCATCTTCACCCCATAGATACAATTCTCTCAAAGAGGCGAGTCTCTGCAACCCTTGAAACTCCATCAGCGCCTTACAATTCTTGATCTTGTCAATTGACAGTGATGTTAGGTTGGTGGGGAAGGAAGTTGTAGTTGTCAAACCTTCAAAGTAATCAATTCTCAGATCTTCAAGATTACTGGTGTGCATCATGTCTCTCGCCAACTGTGCCACCTCCAATTTATCGCAATTTCTGATCCCTATCATTCTCGGCCACACATTCATTCTCGGCAACGAAACAAGACTTTGACAATCATAAACAATTAATGACTGAAGATTGGTGAGGTGGCACAGTCCCTCGGGTAAGGATTTCAGGTTTGGGCAGTTCTCGATGTCAATTTCTTCGAGTTGGCAGCTGTCATCGAGGAACCTCTCAGTTATTAACTCCAGCTGTCCACACCGCAGTATCACAAGTTGTTTAAGAGACCCGGGTAATTGACCTTTGCATAATAAGCACATCGAAGAGGGACAATTCCTTATCCACAAACTCTCAAGACAAGAAGAAGAAGAACCGTTACCCACCTCCTCCTCTTTCTCTATTAATGACTTCAAATTCCCACAATTCCAGATATCTATTCTTTTTAGGCTGGGAGGAATCTGGTATTTTGCAAAGTGCAACAGAGATTCGCAGTCCTGAATCACTATGTCTTGGAGACAAGGTGGCAGACCAACATCCGGAAAAGAAACAAGACTTGAACATTCACTTATGTGCAGCTCTTGAAGACAAGGTGGCAGACCAACATCCGGAAAAGAAACAAGACTTGAACATCCACTTATGTGCAGCTCTTGAAGTGATCTAAGGTGATGCAATCCTTCTGGTACCTTCACAAGGCTTCCACACTTGCTTAATTCCAGACGTTCAATATTGCAATCCAGGATTTGCAATTGCAACAACTGCTCTGCTTCAATCCCTAGCTTTTCAACAAGGATCGAGTTGTCTTCGATATACAGACGACTAAGAGAAATCAAGTGTTGCAGTAATCTATCCTCGTTTTGAAAGCAACATGTAAGCTCCTCACAACGAGTGATCTTCAACTCTTTAACATTTTTCAAGCTTTTCATGAACGACTCTGTTTGGAATCTCAATTCTGATACATTTGAATATGTCAAACTCTCTAGTAACTCAAACTGAACTGTACTTGTGTCGTACACCACCATCTTGCACTTTTCAATGTTTGATCCATGAAGCTGTTTGTATTTAGATACTGAAACCACCAATTCCTCACATCCATATATCTCAAGCTGTGCTAATGAATCAAGCTTCTCTGGTAAATCACCCTCCAATTTGGGGCAGCCCCTGATGGAAAGCTTTTTCAGGCAAGAGAAAACTTCAACACCCTCACTTTGTTGGCAAGGATACCACTTCTTCCAATTTTTCAGATTATGTAACTCCAGGGTCTCTAAAGCTCGAAACGACAATTTACCTTCTCCATAAAACTCAACACCAACACTCTCCACTGCATCCATTTCTTGTATACAAAGTTCTTTGAGACAAGGCAACTGTCCGAATGGTGGCAACAATTGACAATGATTACAACCTTCTAACTTTACCCGCACCATTTTTGTGAATGAAGGATTCCCAATCCATGTTGAAAATTTCGATCCACCATAATCTTTGATGGTGAGCTTTTTGAGCTTGCTATGAGGCTGTAACATGTCAAGCACAATTGCTGCATCTTCTGTTGAGACACTCGAAGAAGACCATTCAAGAAATAGGGCTTCAAGCCTTTCCTTGCTCTTTAAGCAGTTGGCACTCCTGGCATCCTCGACACAAATCACATTTTCTAGTCTTGAGATGTGCAATGTCCCTTGCAGATGCAATAATGACTCGATCTCTCTTACTCCTGATCCACTACCTTTGCCAATAACAAACTCAGGCAATGTTTGGAGGTTAGTCAATTGACCAAGCTGAGGAGGCATTTCTTCCAATGACCGTGTACCTGAATTGTTGAGATGACGCAAATTAACTAGGTTCCTCATGCTTGTGGGCAGTGCCTTCAACTGGTGACAACTTTCCAATAACAATGTCTGCAAGTTGTACAGAGTTGTTGTCGAGTCTGGCAAACTTCTTATCCCAGTGTGGGAGAGATCAAGATACCGTAGATGCTTCAATTCACCAATTGTATCTGGCAACTCGATTATTTGATAACTTTTCAAAGAGAGGAGTCGTAAGTATTGGAGTTTGGGAAATAAATTAGAAGTAACCTTCTGAGCCAGATAATGAGAATCTGGAAGTGACCCAAGTGAAAGTGGTAAGAATGTCCGCAAACATATAGCTTCAGAATAGACCTCGAACTTCTTAACCCCGTCACACACTCCAAGAATGTAAGATGAATGACGAATCTTGGGCAAACATGAATGTTGCTGCGAGTCATAATTCTGCATGTCCTCCAATCTACAACATGAACTTCCTGCAGCCCAACGAGCCAAATCAGTAACCAGGTCATGCATTATGTATCGCGACTCTGTTTTGCTTGATTTTTGAAATAATGACCTGGACACCAACTCTTGAAAATAGTCACGTCCCAAATCTTCCATTTGCTTATGTTCTTTGGGTTGCTGCGGAATCAAACCTTCTGCCATCCACCAAAGGATCAATTGCATCTCCTTAAATTCATAATCATTTGGAAGTATTGCACAGTAGGAGAAACACCGTTTCAAAGTCGAAGGGAGATAATGATAGCTCAGTTTTAATGCTGGAAGGATATCCATCTTGTTCTGGTCTGATAGAGTCCACATCTTGTGGTCTAATATGTCTTCCCATTCGTCTACTTCTTTACAACGTAAAAGCCCACCAAGAGTCCTTGCAGCTAACGGTAGCCCGTTGCATTTTTCTACAATTTTTCCTTTAAGGAACTCAACATCTTCAGGTCTGTTATTTAAGAGAGCATGGTGCTGAAAGAGTCTCCAACAATCATCTTCTGACATCGGCTTCAAGTTATAAGGGCTCCTATCTCCCATCATATTTGCGACATTGGCGTCACGTGTTGTCACGATGATCTTACTTCCAGCTGCTCCAACACGAAAGGAGGCCTGCAGTGTAGTCCAATGACCATAGCTACAAGTGTCCCAGACATCATCAAGAACAATTAAAAACTTCTTGCCAGCCAATTCCTTACTTAACTTCTCCAGAATTGAGTTAAGCTCCTTGACCTGAACTGGAGCTGACGTGACTGATTCCAAAACGGCTGCTGCCACCCTTACAATGTCAAAGTCGTCTGACACAGATACCCATCCTTTTGGGGAAAACTGGCCAGTTGCAGCATCGTTGAATACATGTTTAGCAAGTGTTGTCTTTCCTAGTCCTCCAGTACCGACAATACCAACCACATGATACTTCTCTTCTTTTGAAAGCAAATCATAGAGAATCTTATCGTTTGCTTCATCCCTTCCGATCACAGGTCCATCAGGTTGAGAAGTAGTGAGTGGCATTTTCCATGGCTTTTTAGTGGGTCTATCAAGTTCCTTCAAACCAAACTGCTTCTTTCGAGTAGTTATCTCCTCAAGTCGATCACTTATCTTCTTGATTGCTGAGTTCAGATCAAAATTGGACTTAACTTTAGAGAGTGAGCTCCATAACTTGCTTTTGCTTCCTTGTTGTCTTTCTATCCTCCGCTTCAGCATTTTAGTATCAAATATGTCCAATACATCTTGAACATCGTAAGCCAAATCTCTGAGATCATCTAGCCACAGTTTCACTCGACTTTGTGTTAGTTGCTTCTCCTCAGCATCACTCAGCACCGCTTCAACGGCCGTCAACGTTCTAGTCCATTTCTCCAGCACCTTTTTGTCGACCCCCTTAAGGCGTCCGAAGTACTCAGTGATCTCTTGATCCGCCAACTTCTTAAGCAGCACCGGGAGGAATGCACCAAGAACAGCCTCCCCCATCGTTTCTTTTTTGTACAATCGATGGTATTCAAAACTGCAGAAAGTGAAGCTAGTAGTTAATCAAGGTACAATTCTAGTTGATGCATGCATGCTAGAAAATAATTTAAACAATGAAATGGGTGTTTAAATTTGATTTGTTTCCCTTAATTTGCAAGATCGGAAACATGCACTTACATGAAAAGTTGATTATTTCTTCTGTGAGCTCACAACTAAAACACTTGCAACGTTAATTCTTCCACAAGGTGATCGGCCAAGTCTCTTAGATCATGATCATGACAGACTTTCTTGTTGCAGATCGATCTGATTCCAGCTATACTGCACAAATGAGTAAGTGGATCCAGTTCATAATGATAATCCAACATGAATATAACTGCAGAATGAAATTAGTAACGGATTCAAGAAGAGCTTACATGGATCAAAGGATATCTGAATCCAAAATCAAGAAGCCCTTTCTTCTTTAGAGATGAATAATGCATACAGTGCAGTGTGTATAGATCAAGTATGAATGGATAGAAGCTCCTTTGGCAAAAAGTCAACGATATGAAAGCCACTCGCACTTTCCTAAAAGTCGATGAAACAAAGGAGAGCCACTACCCAACAGGAACGACGAGAAAAGGCAATGGAACACAAAGGTTTCACCCTGCCGACACCGAAATTACCATTTAACACCTGCTGTATGTGCATCTAATGTTTTCATCTGTTTTTTTGTTCTACTGGATAGTTTTAGAACAGTGGGCAAAACTGACGACGACTATGTTTTGTGAGAATAATTACGCTTTTGGTCCATTACAAGCGAGGCTAGGCATATGGCTACTGTCGTTTTAGTGAAAAGATTACGCTCTGGCTTTCAAATAATCCACGATTGTTTCAGTGAAAAGTCATGATTTTGGATGGACCAAAAGATTACATAACTCACAGTCAGTGAGACTAATATTGCTATGTTTAGTGAGACTAATATTGCTTACGGTACCAAATGTTTAGTAAATGATTTTTGCAAGGTGTTCCAATTGATCAACGAAGATGCGTTTTTGGCAATAAAACGTATTTGGACCATCGTTTTTTGGTGAATTTGAATATTTATTGGATAGTCTTCACAGAGATGGGCTCATGGGCAATATCATTCAAATTCGACAATTATTCGAAAATTTGGCGTACAAATTCGACAATTATCATTCAAATTCGACGCTCTACAATATATGCAGGTTGAGCACAGAGCTCAAAACAGGCACAACATTGGAATGCCACCACCATGGAACTACTCAAGAGTTGAGAGAGTTTTACATATACATTTGTACCTAAATGAGAGCTGGAGATTGGTTGCATAACCAACTAGCACATGTAGCGGACAAACAAGAAGTTTCTCATACATACGTTGAAGATAGATAAGCCCTCACATGAAAGGATCATTCACCATGGTAAAGTAAAACATCTGAACCAAAAGAGAAAAGTTTGACAAATCAGAACAAGTTATACTTGATATGATAGCAAAGAAGCAACTTGTGTTCAACGCAAAGCTACAATTGAAATGAGCATGGAAACATGGAAAGAAAACAGTAGAAAGGGCCATTTAGTAAAGGGATTCGAGATGTACCAGCATCACTTGTTTTGTTTAGCAACGGTCCTTTGAACAGTTGAAACTCCATCCACAAACTTTGTCCGGAAAAGGACATTAGCATTATTGAACATGCCTTCTTTCAGTGAAACCACAATGAACTGAAAAAAATGTGACAAACAAGAAAAATGGGTAAGTAGACGTCGCATATTATCTTTATAAGTTATGCCGCAATCTCCTTTGTAGAATGAGGTTTGAATTACAAACTCCAGAATACCAGACTCTACAAACAGCCAAGGGACGATGATCAGTCAAAGAGCAGTGGATATGCCAGATAACAACTATGCCTAAAACATTTTCTGAACTTTTTGAGATTTGTAAAAGTCAGATAGTATTACTTATTTACTTGCACAATGACAGAAAAGAAGTTGTATCTTAGCTAAACCTAACTTTATGGATTACTGGAGGAGAAGATGGCACATGTCAGAAGAAGATTCCAGCTAGGTAAAATGTAAATAACCAGATGGCAGAATCCACCAACCTGGGAGTGTGGGAAATGACTTTTGATCATTCTTCCAATATTCTGGGTGTGACTTAGATCAAGAGCTGCATCAACCTGCAAGTGAATAATAAGATGCTGATAACTGTTTCATCTTAACAACCAGAGACCAATACAATATATAATGAACCCACATTAAAGCTTTGCAGATACCAATACAGTCTACAGATGCTACAAGTATCCCACTAGATTACTCCAAAAAAGAAAAAAAGTAAAACTTTGAATGACAACTTCCACATGTGGAGTAGCTATTTCAAACAAAGAAAAGACATGAAAAAAAGCTATAATTATGGAGAACACTTGGAGGACCATTAGCAAAGTACCTCGTTTTCCATCCTCTTCCGTTCAAGATTTGTCTCGTGAAGTTTGTCTTGAAGTCTTTGCTGCTCAGATTCAATGCCATTAATTCGGGAATTACACTCCTTCATCTTCATACGAATTGAATCAAAATGGGATTTTGCATGATCATGCTTATTTCTTGTAGAATTTACCTGTGAAAGAGAAGTTTGCAGCATGATTAATCGTACACAAAATATGAATCAAAAACAGTATCAGAGTTTTTACCTTCTCTTTCTGTTCTTCTACTTCTGAAATGAGTCCATCAATTTGTTCTCTCAAAGAAGACAACTGAGTCTCCAAAGAAGCAAGCTCTTTTAAAACAACATCCTTTTCCATAATAAGCTTCTCCTTTTCATTTTCATGTCCCTATCAGTCAATAAAATCATATCACAGAAAAATTAAAGTGCTGATGTGGAATCAGACAATTTAATCAACCCAGATCCTGGAGCAGTTTCCAGACAGAATTAGCCACATGAAGACTTCTAAATAACACTGGCAGACATCTTCCAAAATGCTAATCTTTTACTTTTTTCCTGGATGTTTCAATTACGGAGGGAGCATCTTAGTTAAACAACTCCCGTGCAGTTTATTTTCCATAACAACGTTATGTAAATTGGATTTGAAACCATAAGACTACCTGAAATTCATAACTAAGTTTATTTTATATAGAAGGATGGGGAACATAGAAATTCTTTTACGAATTACATTTATAATAGTATGAGATCCAAAATCTGATAGGTGGTTTCAGTAGGCCAGCCAAATGATTCACAAGAACCACTATCTAACAAGAAACATCATCAAACAAGTTGTTTCAAATAAAGTAAGCTCAATCAGACCAAAAAAATAAAAGCTCAATTAGATGCCACGGATAATAGTTCAATTAAATCTCAGCAATATTAAAACTTACCTTGAGATCCTTTGAAGCTGACTGGAGTAGAGCTTTTGTTTCTTTGATCTTCTTTTCCAAATCTTTCAGCCTCTCCTCCCGACTGTTGTCATGCTCTTTGATTGATTTCTCAAGAAATGACACTTTATTCACACAATCTTCATGCAAAAGTTTCTTTTCTTTGGCCGCAGTATTAGCTTCTTGTAGCTCTTGCTCAATCCTCTTTACTAATTCACCAAGCTAGATAGCAGAATAAAAAAATTAAGATTCACGTCATAAATCCAGTAAACACAGTCCGCAGCATAGTTCTGCAACTGAATATGCTAAAAGAGAAAAGAAACGTGACAAAACCTTATGATGCTCATTTTGTTCAGCCCTGCCCTGAAATAATTTAAGGTCATATGATTTGAGTTCTAACTGTTGTTTAAGCTCCATGAACTTCTTGTGAAGAGGCTGAATCTCTCTTATCTGCAAATGGTAATACATTAATGAAATTGCTATGGAAATGAAGTTCCCAATGACATATAAAACAGCTACACTATAACTTTTCAATTGCATATAGTGTAATATGGAATTTCAGTATCTTATTGAGAGAAAATAACATTTCATAGGCAACCTTAGCTTCAATCTCAGTCAACTTTTTCTGATGCTCAGAGAGTTTTAGCTCAGCTTCAGCCAGCTCATGAAGCTGCCTTAACAGATCACCCCCACCCCTGTGACAGGAAATGATTGCTTAAGAAGGAAAACTAGCTAGAAGTATATGTACTTTGAATTGATAAATGATAAGGACAACACAAGCACATGAAAT
>NC_020497.1:19802252-19802859 GCF_000184155.1 Fragaria vesca subsp. vesca
TCATCATAGCCAACCAAAGAAAGTGCAAGTTCAGCATTTTCCTTGCCAACCTGATCATAGAATCAAGGTTTTTAGTATACAAACCACCCCATTGGGAGGAAAGAAAAGGGGCAGGACGAACTATTGGCAAAGCAAAATAACCAATTTAGCAGCAGCATTTTGAACCCTAGGAGGAACCGTGTGAGCTTGAATTTTGTTCAAGGGTATGATTGTTACTCTTCTTCGAAGATTGCCATTCTGAAGAAGTTGCTTTCGAGTACTTTCCGTGTCTACAACAACATTAAATAACTTTCCACCGGCAGTGACCTAGAAATCAAAGATATGCTGGTTAATACACATTCTATAAGTCATGAGATGAAATCATCTGTAATAAATGCATTTTCACCTCTAAGGCAGTCATTGTGGAGCTATCCTTCACTTTGATAAGTCTTGCAACAACACCCTTGACCTTAGACCTATCAAAATTGTTCACAGGATCTCTATAAGAAAAGTCAACGTTTCCCAAGTGTCCTGAAAGATTACGCATTTCCTCCTTCAACTTCTGCACACACTCCAACTCAGATGATCGGTCCTGAATAAAATATTCATTTAGAGAAGGATCCAAATT
>NC_020497.1:19803185-19812729 GCF_000184155.1 Fragaria vesca subsp. vesca
CTTTTCTCTTTCAACTCCTTTTCACAGTGACGAATTTTTGTTTTCAACTGTTCCAGTTCTGTTTCAGCACTCCCTACAGCTCTTTTGGCATCACCCAATTGATCTTCGAGGCATTTATCCTCATTTCCACTACTCTTGCCAGCGATTACACCCTGGAAACATTAATGAATCAAAAATCATAGTGATTCCAAGAGTAACTCGCACACCATGCAAGCCTAACATGTGACTTAGATGAACAAGGTATAGGCAACACATAGATACACTTTTTACCTGGTACTGAGTCTCATACTCATTCAGACTATGAGAAAGTTCCTCCGCTCTCTTTTTCAAATCAGCAGCTCCTTCTTCAGCATTTCTTATAGCACAGTCCCTATCTTTTAGAGACTGTTTCATGTCTTCAATGTTGCTAGCAATCTGACAACAGAGAGAGGCAAATTCTATGTTAACATAACCATTTCAGACAAAGCATGTAGCAAATGATTGCATAACAGACTTAAAAGAGCTTGGTGTCATACAAAAGAACGCAGTAAGTAATACGATATATCAATTACCTTTCTAGCATTTTCATTTTCAGTGTCAAGATTGTCCGTCATATTATCCAGTATAGACACTTCCCTCACTACATCTTGAGAAAGCGCATCTACTTGGTTAGACAGATTTTTTACTTCTCCACCCATACTAGCCTCCTTTTCAGCAGTCAACTTGGACACTTGTGTTTCCATTTCCTTTATTGTTGCCTGCATCTTTCTGGTATCATCATCAACCTCAGAAATTTTGGCCTTCACATGTTCCACCTCACAAACTGCACTGTCCCTAATCCTCTCCGCTTGAACATATTCATAAGCAATGCAAAACCTCTTGAGCCGATCCAAGTCAGCATTGCCATTAGCCCATTGCATATACTGTGTCCTTTCTCTCCTCAACTTGTCCAACGCAGGCAGTATCTCATGGTCAAGAAGCTTATTAATCTCCTCAACTTTACTCTGCTTCTTCTCAAGTGTTTTAAGAGCCGCTTCCTTTTTGGTCTCATACATTCTCGTCCCGGCAGCCTCTTCAAGCATAGACAAAATCTCCGGCGGTTTCATATTCAAAACCTTGGTAATCCGGCCTTGCATAATCAGAAAATGCGGATTATTCACATTGAGCTGCACCGAATGAAAAAGATTCTGGACCTGACTCGGCTGCGCAAGTTTCCCGTTGATCAAGTACTTGTTCCTCCCACCAACCACAATCTGATATAGCAACACCAACGAATTCGTATCACACACTCAATAATCAGATTCATTGATAATTCCGGTTGCAATCAGAAGCATTACAACCACTCCACTACTACATCAACTTATAACTAAATTCAACCTAAGAAATAGTGATAAATTAAGCAAGAAACCCTAAATCTCAACTACTTATCGGCTTAACTAAACTCCGGTTGTGATTATCTAACTTCTCGTAACATTACTACAAACTTAATTACTTAAATTCAACTTCAAAACAGTAAGAAAGCCCCAAAACTCAACATCAAAAACGACATTAAAATTCCACAAACGACATACCTGCCGTGTGACGGTGAGCTCCGAATGGGCCTCCTACCCGAGAGGACTGCGCGCCCGGTCCGAATTGTCGAAGACAATCGACACGGTGGCCTTAGTAATTCCGGCCTGGCCTTGCTTATACACCAGCTCCTGCAGATTGGCGGCCCTCACTTGCTGTAAATTGGTGATGCCCAGAACGAAGCAAATCGAGTCGAGAATGTTGGACTTACCCGACCCGTTTAGCCCGGTTATGGCCTTGAAAAACGGGTCGAATCCCGGCACCACCGTCCGCGTCGCGTAGGACTTGAATCCTTCCAAGGTCACCTCCTTGATGTACATAGCTGCGCTCGCCGGAGAGCTACGGGCGCTATTCGGTGACCAATTTTGGAGAGATTTGGGGTCGGTGATAGATCGGAACCCTAGAAATTTGTGCTTCTGGTTTTTGGTTTTGGGAAGTTGAAAGTCTGAAATGAAATGGTTCGATTTTTTTTTTTTTTCCGCTTTTCGGGTGGGTTCGAATTTTTAACCCTAGACAAAGGCGGGAAAAGAATTAGATATTTAGGCCAGTGATTTATATCTTGGGCTTTATCTAACTGTGTATCTCTAGTGCTATAAAGCAAACCCTTTAAAAACTTCATCAAATTATGTTTTTCTTAAATTATCCTTAACGTGTTTAATTATAATGTTCTTCCTAAATTATCCTTGGTAAATCAGTTTTTCAAGTTTGAAAACTCATTAAAAACGATCAGGTGAAGATTTTTGAAGTTCGTATGTTTTGAAATTGTTTAAAAATCATGATTTACCAATGTGAAGACTTTGGTGAACATATAAGAATATGAGATTTTTGTCAAAAAAAATGTGCTATAACCCACGATTTCGGATAAATATCACGATTTCGAACTTCTTATTTTCTTAAAAAAAATCTCTGCAGTTGGTTCCTATTGTAAAACTGGTGTTTAAAAGTGTTTTCAGGAGCAATTTCTACGATATAAAAGAGTCAAAACTTTCTTCTCTCAAACAGACTGGTTCAGTACAACAGGCTACACTCGCATTGTCCATGTTTCTATAGTCTATATGTATGAATATCTACTCACCTCTTTACAACACTAATTGACTGCATATTTCTCTACATATACAAGAATCAATAATGCCATTTGGGTCTTTCTTCCTCTTCTTTTTCGGTCAACTCCCGGTACTGATACCACTCTGCTCCAGACTTGCCCGCTGGGATTGGAGACCTAACAAATATTTCGACTGGCTTGGGGACATGCACAGCTAAATGCAGTTCCCCTGCAGTTTTTTCTGAATTTGAATCAGAACTTCTTAATAATCTGCAAATAGGTTCAATACTAATCCACCCTAAGCCTGATATAGCCACATCACATGCTGGCCTGCATACAAGGAAACGAGAAGAATTCTCATATTAATTAACCAACTAATTTGATGGAAATATCAGAACTGCAATACTCATATGAATGATTTACCTTTGCACATCTTCAACTTTTATTTGCACTTGACGCTGAGAGTCGAGACCTCTCCATTCATCTGCTCTTTCTTTCCCAGTTGGAGGTGTCAGTAAGACTCCAACGTGTTTCTGCAACATGTTAAAAGGCACAATACAATCACACCAATCAATTTAAAGAGAAAAATATCATGCACACCTTTAAGGCCGGAATAGTATCACATTTTCGTAGTGTCAGTAACATAAAAGGGTTCACTTTAATTGTTTTCAAAATATTTTAATGCTTCATAAGTCAGCTGTACTTGGGAAATCAGAAACTATGAATTTCAAGTAGGACCTTGATTACCTGGTAAAATTCATCTGCCTCATCAGTTGGTACCATATGAATCTGAAGACTCTTTGGCCCATAAAACGTTAAACGTGTTTCAGGGAGAACCTGAAATCAGCAACATTTGATTAGTCAAGAACACAATATATGCGTCAGGCGGATAAAGCAATGTATCTGAATCTACAAGACCAAACCAAACCTTTAAGACATCTACTCTGACAAGACCTCCCCAGAATATTGAATAGCCAATCAAGTCATTGGAATTGCCTTTCCTTGTTGTTCCATTTCCAGAAACCTGAGAATTCTGGAGAAGGATAACAAACGGTCAACAACTCAGAGATACGAAAGGAAAAACCAAGAGAAGAAGGAAAAAACGGATAATAACTTACAGGCAAAGATTGACCCCTAAGACGACTTTGAGGAGCAAGGGAAGGTAGGTCTTCTGAATGAACCACTGCTGCTTGCCTATGGTGGAGATGAACTCCAGGTGTGTCATATAATTTCTGCAGATAATAAAAGGTTACTGTACTAAACTCCAAAAGGTCATTGGTAAAATACAGATACTGTGGCATACCCCTCCTCCTAGGAAAGCGTTGATTTGAATTGGACCCAAGGTAGTTCCAGGAACAGCAGATTGTATTGGTTTGTACTTTTGCGCTGATGCGGCAACTGGATCCTTTTCCGCCATCAGTTCTGGTAACAGTATTAACAAGTCAGTTCAAAAGAAGAATGACCCATTCAGAAAATTAAAACCTGGCATTCATCTAACTGAAAAAGAATTGCTATAAACTTCATGTCAACCAAAGGCAACAAAACATGAATAGATGTCAACTTATGAACTTACTCAGTAAAGCACTGATGAAAGCTGATTTCCCAACATTTGCGGAGCCCTACAGAATAAGGTAATATAAACTATCAGAGATGCAAAAGCGTTTAAATAGGTCAAACAAAAGTAAGCACCAACTAGAGGATAATTGATTTAGAAGGCAAAGTTAGACAATGACAGCTCTTTTGTTTTTCCTCCTTTGACAAGCATACTGATGGCTGACCAAGACACCAGGGGTAGCTCACCAGGACTTGAGACAACTCCATACATCTTGCCAATTCGCACACACAGATCTCTTAGACAAGATCGAACATAGAGAATAACTCAATTTGAAAATGGCAAGGAACAAAAAGAACTCTACTACTGATATGACGAAAATGATATATGACTTTTTGGATTTCAAATGAAAATCAGTAACATGACTTGAAGGCATGAAGCTTTTCATGGATAAATACCCGTAAAGAAGCATGTACTGATTCAAAAGTTGAAATTTCATACAGTCGACAGTTAAAATCCTAACATGTGATTGAAAATCAATAAAATTGTTCACAAAAACCAAACACTCCAAGAGCAAGAATAAGCAAGAAAGTTCTTCAGGTTCTGAAAAGTGTTAAATTCACTTGACAAAACCACATACTCAGTACTAAGTAAACTTCCCATCAAGAAGCTCACCATAACATACACGTCGCGCCCCTGCACCAATAAACAGCCAAAGAACTCAATTTGAAGTTCATGTAAATGATAGATGTTCATACTTAATTTCATTCAACAGATAGTACAAATTTACAATGTATCATATTCTTCTGTTGGCTATAATCAACTAACTGATATCAATGGCTTTAGTCAGGTTAATGAATTTCACACATGAAATGCACATAAACTGAGATGTAAATACCTTCTTTTCCTTTTGAATCTCTGATGCAACTCCAGCTACTCCAACCAAAGACTTTGAACTCGTCAGATGAACGCTCATAACACTGGAAATAAGCACCAAGGAACTCTTTTAGATAGACACTATATATATAAGTAAAAGCAAAGGCTAAGGACACAAAACTTACTTAAGCTTCTTCTTTACAGTGGCCTCTACAACCCAATCACCAATGCAATTAAAATCAGTCCCCTTGGGAAGTAAATCGATCTGTCAATAGAAAAGTGCAATTAGAAAGCCGCATGCATCAATGTCACCGTCATGTAAGTACCAACGAGCTGCATAATACCTTAGTAATGACTAATATAATGGGATTCGCACCGGCCAAATCACGCACACGAGCCAAAAAGCTACCATTGAAGTCCACAATATCAACCTACATTCCAATAACCATTTAAAAACAACCTACATTTCGCAACGCAACTCACTCAAAACCAAATGCCAGCAAGTAGTATACCAATTTAACTATCAGCGCTCTCTCGTAGCGCAAATGCGAAAGCTTCTCCCGAAGCTGCTCCGCCATGATGAACTGTTTCCCGCCAGAATAACCCCCATTCCCGCCCACAGCAGTTATCATATGACCATGAGACAGAAGCTTGCATCTTCCACATATAACAGTTTTAAGCTGGTGGTGCTTCTTCTTCTGCACATCAAACAACACCAAAATATATCAACACAACATTTCTAGCAATCAAATTTTCCTTCATTCAAATCGGAGCAAAATAACGAAACATTAGGTCAAATTTGAGCATAAATCATACCAATGCATATGTCTCCGGGTCGGAATAACCCGGAGCATCCGGCTCCGAAGTCTGTAACGGAGCTCCGCAGCCGTAGCAGCAAGCGACGGCGGTGGAGAGCTTCAGAGGCTTCTCCTTGAGGCGCTTCTTCTTCTTCTCCTTGAGAATGATCTTCGCGGCGTCGAAGGAGCGGCGGCTTTCGAGGAAGCGGTCGCCGGGGGTGGGGGCGGCGGCGCCGGTGCCTTCGGGTTCGGGTAAGCGGGGCTCCGGGAGCGGTGGTTTGGGGTGGGAAGGAGAGAAACGGCAGAGGATGAGAGAGGGGTTGGTGTGGTGGTTGGGGACCTTGGTGGTGGGGATAGTGTTTAGGGTGAAGGGAGAGAGGAAGGAGGAGAGGGTTTTGGGCGCCATGGCCGTTAATGGGTTTGGAGGATTTGGTGGTGAGGTGGATTTCAACGAGGACCAGGATAGAAGGGAAGAGAAATAAAAAAGCAAAAAAACAATTTCCGCTGCCGGGAGTCGAACCCGGGAAAGAATCTTTAGCTTGACCAAGTGAGTTGTGCTACAGCGGAATTGTTGATCATGTATGATGTGAGCTTATTATAAAGTTTAGATACGTTACCAATAACCAAAAAAAGTTGTTCTGCTGCCGGGAGTAATTTATCAGTTTGACCGTTACAACGGATCATATATGATGTGAGCTTATTATAAAGTTTTAGATACGTTAATAATAACAAAAATAGTTGTTTTATTGTCGGGAGTCGAATCCAAGATAATTTTCTGAGCTTGACCAATTTGTATTGTGCTACATCAAAATTGTTGATAATGTTGATATAAATTTATTATAAAGTTGTAGATAGGTTAACAATAAAAGTGGTTTCTTTGTTCCACTGCCGGGAGTCAAATCCGAGTGAACTAACATGACCATTTGTGTTCTGCTACAACATAATTGTTGTTAGTGTAAGTTGTTTAGGTGAACAAAGATATTTACTCTAAGACCTTGAGTCCAACCCAGTTTGATAAAGGATTGCTTTCATGAATTGAACACACAGGTAAAAAAGTTCATTAGTACTGGCTAATTACACACATTAAGTCAAAAGGGTGAGTCTGGATGAACTACAAATGTTACAAAACAAGCAAGAACTAATGCCTAAGCCATAATCTAAGCTCGGCTCTACACTGCAATGCCATCTGCATTGTTCCTAGTAAGAGAATCTTGAACAGGGTACACAACATTATCATATAGAAGGCCAGCAACTGCAGCACCGATCAAGGGTCCGACCCAATACACCGCTTGGTTCTTGAAGGTACCAGTAATGACTGCAGATCCAAATGCACAAGCCGGGTTCATGGATCCGCCGGAGAATGGCCCGGTGGCCAGAACGTTTGCCCCTGCCATGAGTCCAATTGCTAATGGCCCCATAGCCCTCAATGCACCATGTCTAGGATCACCAGCAGCATAAACAGTGTAGACCAGGGCAAATGTTAGGACACCCTCCAAAACTGAGGCTCCAAATCCTGTCATTTCTTCTGTAATTGCATATGTTGGAACATGCTGCATGGTCAAGAAAACAAAACCTAACTATAAGAACACAATGCATTTGGATTATGACCCAAAACTATCCTTAAGTTTTAGGGTTAAGGGTTAGGGTTAGGGTTTCTAATTCGAATATTAGAAGAAAAATAATAAAGTATACCTGTCCTACAACAGTGACTCTCAAGAGAAGGCAAGCCATGACAGCAGCCACCATTTGGCAAATCCAGTATATGAGGGCAATGGGGACACTAATGTGACCTCCGACAGCCATGGCAAAGGTGACGGCCGGATTTACATGGCCGCCGGAGGTGGATGCCGAGATGTACACGGCGGAGGCCAGTGCAAAGGCATTGGTCATGGCAACCAACACCAGACTTGCTGGGTCTGATGCAGCATCTGGCATCAACTTTCCTGCCACATCAACAAGATCGAAGTGTAAGAAGTAAATGAAACAACAATTTAACTATTTTCATACTTTCATTAATGCTTGTAGTGTAACAGAGTAACAGGCTCTACAATCTTTAAAGAAGTTAATGAGTGAGTAATGTGGTCAAAGAACGCGTGCAGGAAATTAAGGGCTCCATTCCACACATGAACCCTAAAACAAAACGAAAGACAACCTTTGATTACTTACTGGAGGACATCAGAGAACCGATGACGGCGAAGACGAAGAAGAAGGTAGAGATGAACTCTGCAAGATAAGATCGGAGAGCATTGGGAGTAATTACTTGTTGGAATCGAGCGGTCAGCGCAATCCTAGCCATTTTTGGCCAAACAAGATGAAAGATGAGATATGATATCGATGGTAACAATGAAATTTGATCGAGGTTTAACAAGAGAAGAGGGAAAGAATAAGATCGACGAGCAGTGAAGGCAGGAAGTTACTGAACTATGTGTACAGTTTGATCTCTGGTGGAGGAAGTTATATATTGAACCAAGTGGTGCAACGCTTTTGGCGAAGGGATGTGAAGGTTATGCAATTCGAAATGAAACATGTTATTGTTAACCGCCAAAGCAAACGTGGTCATGTTCATGTAAGTTTGAGACACGGTATGGAAGACTTGTGTAAGTTTGAGAGAGGGAACAGGGGTGCTTGCGGTTAATTAATGGTTCAATATGGTTGATATATTTTGGTGAGCCAACTTCTAAGTTCAATACCCTTTTTTAAAAACAAAAAACAAAAAATAACTCCCAACTTCTCCAAAGTAGAAAAATAATCTTCTGAACCAAAACAAAATTAATTGCATACCCTTACTTAAATCTACAAAAGCTATAACTTGAGGCATCATATGATTTAGTTAAGTCACCTGAATCTCATCCATATCTTTTGTAGCTAGAAGGCTTTGATTTCGAAATATGTACAATTTAGCTTTCAATTACTAAGGATTAAGGGTGTTTCAATTATAAGATGTTTCAACTAAAGGATTAAGGATCGATTAGTTGAAACATCTTCAATTATAAGATGCCATTATATATTTGTAGTTTTACAAGCTAATTAACCATTTCGAGAGAGTGTTGATCGAGTGGCGTCAAACGTCCAACTGGATTGGCTCAAGGCCTCAAGCTCGATCGACTTGAGAAGAAAGCCAAGTTGAGGACACTCATCAAATTTGTTTGGACACTGAAGAAGGCTCTGGATTGCCCAATCATAATGGGGTGGTGATGAAGACTTCTCCAAGATTGGTTTAGGGTTTAGGGTGACAGTGGTCCGTACATTAATGGAGGGTGAAAGTGCTGTGGCAGTGGCTGATGTGCCACCAGTTAGGCCTCTATCTACCTTATGGTTTCCAATAATGGGATAACATTATTGGACTATATATAAAACAAAATGAAATCAATCTGAAACTTACTAGCTAGCTAGTGTGAGATGTAACCTAGCTTGCTAGTAATTAACAGAGCAGTACCCTTGCTCGATCTGTTCGATCAAATCCATTGTTTTCATCTCAACTTTTCAAGTGCCTCGCGCAAGCCCCCTAGTTCCTTTCATAGCAATACCAAAAGATCATGAAAACTTACCCAAAAAAGGAAGATAGAGACAAATCTTTCACTATTGACTACCAAAAAGAGAAAAATCATTGCTGCAATCATGGAGAAAATGCAGATATTTTCTTGAACGTCCAATCACTATATCTATAAGGACAGCAGCTCACTGCCTAGCTCTCATACACTGATAATAATCAAAGCCTCTCTCTCTCTC